>NW_010298881.1:26824-118670 GCF_000700745.2 Antrostomus carolinensis | reverse complement strand
GAAATAATAAAGCACTAAAAAAGAAGAGAGCTTTTAAGTGTGACAGCTTTCAAGTCTGATTGCACAGTTCTTTCTCAAGTCTAGAGGTGTGCCTCATACAGTAGGTAAAAATTTTCATGCTTCATTAACATACAGCTCTTGTTTCTCAAACTCTCTAGGAAACCTTTTTAAAGACTCGGCATCTTTGCATGTAGAAGAGCTGTGCTTGGTGCAGGGTAAATCCACTCCATCCTGCCCTCAGCTCTGGCACGCTGAATTTTGTAAGGAAGAAGGAAGATTTCCCAGCTATCTGTGTGACATGAAAAATACATTATATAAAAGATTAATTTGTGTGTAGAGAGCAGGAAAGAAGAACTTGCTTTTTCCAGAGACAGATTTTTCTTCTTTTTAAGCATAAGATGTCACGAGTTCAAAGTCCAGCTGAGATGGTGAGTTCAAATATATGTGATAAATGTATCTTGGTTATCATAACCACATACCTGCTACACAATTCACACACAAACACATATTTTACTCTACAAAAGCATATTTAACACAGAAAGGCCACTCTTCTTCTAAAGCCTAGGATTAATTTACATAATTCACCTTTACAGCCCTTTTTTAACATGTTAATTCCTGTTAATAAAGAAAGATGTTGCAGGCACAGGTTTCAGCTTAGTACATGCTGCAGTGCTCCCCTCAAAAAGACTGCAGCAGAACTCCCAATAAAATAGCTATTGAGGAGCAGCATGGCTGCTTCTTTCCAATATCTGGAGTCAATGGGGAGAGATAACCTATGGATCATGCATAATTCACTGTTCACGAAGACCAGGAGGAAAATAAAAGCAAAACCAGTTGCAGAGCAGGGCTTTGGAAGCCATCTCAAAGGATGCCCAAAGGTGCTCACCTCCCACTGTACCCAGCTGCTCCTGAAATTCAGCGGCAGCCAGGCAATGTGACAGAAACCTTGGCACCTTGTCCTCTTACTTCTTCCACATATGTTCTCTTCAAAAGGCATTTTAAGACCAAAGGACGAGCCAAAAACCTGGGGGGACTTTTGATCATTCCCAGCATGGAAGGTCTTACATAGCATTCCAGTTTCTGCAACAGCAGCAAATTCAGCAGTGGTGTTGTCGTTGTATCTTTGCTTTAACTGAAGCAACCTATGCTCAGAATTCAAATGACAGAATTTCCACTATACATAGGCTGGGTTTTCTTTCATTTTTTGCTTCCTTCTGTCCTTTCTCCTTGAGGTTTAAAGGAATCCCTCCTTGAAACAATCTTATACAGAACGCAATTCTATTCTGAACTCTGTTATACCTCATAGCCTGATATACTGGTGGCTAAAATGCTGGAAAACTTTTAGAAGAACCTGGTCCTACTGTTGACCAAGGCTATAACCTACACTCACCAGATAATAATTTATAGACTACAAAAACTACTCGGTCCTCCATGTTTCTCAATTATTCCCAACACACAGCCCAAACAACGAGATTAACATAAAAACCAGGCAACATCAGAAAGCTATAAATTTTCACAATAAATCAGCCACTTCCCCTTCATTAGGCTTTGCACAGTTCATCTTATTTCCTTTCTGGAGAAAATTATGACTAGTTACTGTCTGTCTCCAGAAACAAAACTATCAGTAACATTTCCATAGGGATCAGTTGAAATGTATTTCTAATAATGTACAGGTTAAAAGGTTTTCTTGTTCTCCCCTTTCTGCATCCAGCATTTAAACTTTAGGGTCCCGGTGACACTATGAAAGGCACATGTGCTTAATAACAAAACTTGTTAAGAAGTATGCCTTAAAACATGGAACTGCATGCTTAAATATAGAACAGACGTGAACTCGGGCAGTCACTTAATACAGAGGAACAGGTTCTATTTATTCCTCCAGCAGCCAGCCTTAGCATAGAAATAACTGACGCGGCAGATAAAGGCTCTTATCCTGGGCTGGTTGGATATAGCACTTCATCAGTACACTCACAGGCACTTTACTAAAGCAGGGATGTATTGTTATCCCTATTTTACAGAAAAGGAAAAGCTTCCCAAGGTTACAAAAGAAGGTCATATGCACGTATCTGCAACCACCACTGACATACCTTAATTCCCATGCTCTGCCCACTAAGCTACACTCTAAGAGCTTCACAAATTGAGTTTTTATGTAAACATTTAACTCATTTATCAATGAGCCTATGAGCATTCACATTATTTTGCCTTCTAAGTTGGACAGAATTAGGCCAGCCTCTACTGTGTTCAAGTACACACCACTAATGGCCCATCTCTCTACCTCTGCAAATGCAGAGAGTGGTTGTATTACATTTGCTTAAACTTTAGAGGAAATACAAATAGCCCAGATGGATCTCACCTAAATTGGAAGATCAATAAATATTCCAAGTCTTGGCAATACAAATTTAGGTAATACTTAGTAAATCTGGAAGTGGAAGTCACTAGAGGCAGATTCCTGAGTTAATTCATTCACACAAGTTTAAATCCACCCTTCTCCTGGAAGAATAGCACAAAACATCACGATAAAAGTTAGGGTGACACACACAGCAACCTTGTCCCTGGGCTGAGAATTCCTACTGTTCCCTGTGAGGGAGGTGACACCCAGATGTCATCCTGTCCAGACCACAGCTCTCCTCCATACCTCAATGAATCACAAAACATGGCTTGCAAGTCACATAGCCCTCCATCATTTCAATTTTGGCCAGACCAGCTGCAGATGGCAGCCCCTTCTGACCCCCAAAGGTGAAAGGAAGCCTCAGAGCACCTCTGATTAGAAGACTCCAGCTGAAATGTTCTTTTTTAGTGACTGGTTTCTTTTGGTTTCTGCTGGAAGCCAGCACCGTGCTTAACTTTGCTGCCTTCCCTGCCTCTTTAGCAGGGAATCATCCTGACAGAACGAGCTCAGCTCAGACACACAAACGCTCCAGAGTTTTGCAGCTGCCTGTCTGCTTGGCTTTCCCTCCTCTGCCTCAGTTTGCTGTCTTGTTTTATATGGCAAAGACTAAAGAGTTCATTTTTACAAAGTACTTGAACAGGCTATTTGATATAAGCCTCATTTTTCAGAGGTGTCAAATACCTCAGCTCCCGCTGAGCACAAATGCATCATCACTACCAAGCACTGAGGAAGCGGGACTCTGCGCGGTCACGAAGCGGGAAGGGGCTGGGCTGTCCCACGGCACAGGGCTGCTGGCAGGCAACGCACGCCGCTTGTCCTGGGAAGCCTCACCGTGTTTCTGGGAGATAGGTAAAAAAAAAACTAGTAGTATCATTTTTCAGATGAGACAACTCAGAGTGACACAATCAGTGCCTTGCTAGAAGTGAGAAGTCTAGTGAGAATTTTCACCAGACTGAGTGAAAATGCTGAAACATTCATAAAAGCCTCTAGTCCAAGGATAACTGCCACCTTTATTTACAACCCTCTGTTTCACGGCTCAGACACTGAGGTTAGCCTCAAAACTTAACACAATTATCACTTGGAGGTCTCTATTTTCTACAGTTTTTATTCTGAAACACAGCAGAGAAACAAATGAAATGAATAAGCAACAGCTTTCATGGAGAAAGCAACTGAAAATTGCGCTAGACGTTTCTGCCCAGACTGTCTCGCCCGTTTTGGTTGTGACAACGTGGAAACAAAATATAACTGCGTTCCACACAAACTCACATCTTCCCACACTAAAACTCACGCTGACACCACCGCGGCACTCAGAGGAAGTGGCTGAAATGTTAGCATTCACCAGGAATAAATCCAGAAATAATGGAGCTACTGTTCCCATTTCCAACCAAGAGAAGCGTGTAGCCCACAAGCACCTACGCTGAAAGGGGCTGCGCTAACAAAGGCAGATCCAGCACATAAAGGTTTTTAAGAATACTGCACTGGGAAGTAGTGGGGAAATAGGACATTCTGGACTCTCCAGAGATTGGTTTCTATTTTCACGGCTATTTTTTATAAACCAAGAGATTACAGAAAGGTATTTAAGCTACCAAACCCAAAGAGTAACTAAGGTTTACACAGTTTACTGAGATCAGAGATGACTGTCTCACTAGTTTTTACCGCCTGCAAACAACTCTACAATTCTAAAAATACCTGAGTAACTGTCATAGCAGGCAACCAAACACTAATATTTTTTCCTATACAAAATTGTTTCTGACATACTCCACTTTGTCCGAGAGCTAAAACACCTTTTCAAAAGCAAAACTGCTGTACGTACAAAACAGAAGAATGAAAGCAAACACCTTGTGCAATCGCTCTTGGACAATGGGGGACTGGGGAAGGTGGAACGATCTCTCCCCGCCATGCACAAGAAATTTCAAGTTGAAAATCACGCTTTGGAGAAGGCTGGGAAAGAGCAGAACGTCAGAACTTACTTGCAATAGCAAATCAGTTTGCAATCTTAATTACAGAGTTGCTGTTAAGATTCAATAATACATTTTTTAAGCAGCTCATTAACAATTTATTAAAACATTAAGGCTTTTTTGACACTGTTGAAGATTATTGTTTAAACTGCTATTTAAAAGCTCACAGCATGGATAACTCATTCCTATGCCAGCACAAATACATATAGTATGTGTGTATAGTTACAGTACAGTTCATTTTTTAAAAGTGATTTTGCAGTGCAAAGTAAGTGTGTTTTTTCACATCTGGACCATGAACTAGATAAATTAATTTCCAAATAACAAACCGTAACTTACTGGAGCACTAAATGTTACTTCTAAATAAACATAAATATTATTCTGACACTTGGATCCCTTACACAGCAATAAACAAAGTCATTAATAAAGACAAGAAGGCATGTCTCTGTGCTCCAGGAGACCTAAGATCGTCACCTTTTTGAAAGGGTCGGGTGGCATTAGAGAGAGGTAACAACCTCATTAAAGCCTTTAGTCTGTCTGGAGATCTTCTCATTTGTTCAGCCCGAGAGACATCCTGCTTTTTTTCAAAGGATTAACCAACAGAAGAGGAGCAATGGTTCCTTGTCCAAGCTATTATTTTTAATAAGAAAAACAAATATTAATTAGAACACAAACCAAGAGCAGTCCTGATGAAGCGGAAATGTTTTTCTCCCCCACCAATCAAAAACTGGCCCACAGAGACTGGATAACCATACAGTAGAAGGTCTCATTTAATTGACTGATACACCAGAAACCTTTGTCTGAGTGGTCAGTTTGAACTTCAGGCTCAGTAACAAGCTCTCAAGTTCCTTCTTTGACAGAAAGAACAGCAAAGGTGCTGCATGACTTCATACAGCTTCATTTTATAATTACCATCCTCTTCTTTACTATTTTCCCCCATCTTAAATACCACTTTTTCAAAGCGATGCTAGGGAAAAAAAGAAATGAAACCGATTTTAATGAACTCATGCAAATATAAGCCTGGTAAAATGAAATCACAGACCTAAGCAGAATACTGCATTGAGCACATTTGTATGTTTTATGCAAAGCTCATCTAAATTTGAGTAATTGGACCTAATTTGGCTATCTGCACAATCAGTTTGCAAACTTCAACCACTGAATTTTAAGTACGAGCCTGGAAAATCATTAACATTTGTATTTATCACGGTGGCCTCGATCCAGCACAGTACTAAAAATCTGTGTTCAAGTGTTTTGAATGAGGTCTTGGTGTACGCACAGCATCCAACAGAGTACCAGTAGATCTAATTACAGAGAAAAGTCATTGATATGTTCAGATCACACAATTTCAATCTCAAATCAATCTCCAATCAAATCTCTGAAGCTTAAGGCTGTGAGACTTCCTCCAGAAAGCCCACTGTCTTTATTCCTTGTCCATGCCACACTATCTGAAAAACATTCTCCAGATCATAACCATTGCTCTATTGCTTTTCATCTCCACCCTCTCCTCTTCTCCAAGAGTCCCCATCACCTGCTGTTTCCTTCCTCATGCAGATGTTAACCTGGTCTCCATTGAGCAGGGCAGGAACTGGATGTGCTTTTCCATGCTCCAGAGCACCAAACCAGTTTATTAAAGGGCAGTTCTCCAATGCTCTCCCCAGCATGTGTTTTGGCTGCAATAAGGGTTATTTTTCATTTGCGTCTCATCTTTCTTCAACAAAAAATGCAATGGGTCTTGAACTTATAAAAACATTCTTGCTCCAGATATCTTAAAATACATTGCTGGAAAGAAAACTGTTTTCCATTCAACTTTATTCATTACTTTTTTTTTTTTTGTCTGAAGGCATCTCCTTCAAGGGAAGCCAAAGCACGTTTTTCAAGGTGAAAACTGTCATTCTGAATTTGATCCAAAGTCTGAATCCATTTCAATGGGAAGCTTCACGGCATCCCAGCAACTTATTCAAATACAGGAGGGTAAGCAGCCTGCACTGGCATCATGAACCCTCTCCACACAACCAGAACACCACCAGAGTTTCAATATGGTTGTGTGTGTGTCAGTAAAACAATTTTAAATCATAGGCATTGCCAAGATCTATTAAGGCAGAACTGTGCTAGATCACATGCAAGTTCAGTTTCTCTCCATGTGTCCTTGGGAAATGTGTTAATTGCTCACAGCTCTAACACAGATTTTCAATACATCTGCAAGACACAACACTAGCTAAGGGAAGGGGAAGATCTGATATCTAGGGATATTCATCACATTTCAGCATCATGGCTTTACCTCTTCCCAAGCCTCCTACTATCCACCATTATTTTCCTGCTGGCTGGTACACTGCTGGATCCTGGGCACCCCCATCCATCGCTGATGCGACAGGATGCAGCTTCCTCACACACTCGGTCACAAAGCTCCCCTCCCCTCCAGACTCATCATGAGGATTTCTGCACCGGTACAGGGCGGTGGAGGACAGGTGTAACTTTGCACAGTGACGAGCAAACACTGTGGCCCAGCATCTCAAATCCCAAGTCAGAGAGTCATAGAACAGTTTGGGTTGGAAGGGACCTTTCAAGGCCATCTGGTCCAAGCCCCCTGCCATGAGCAGAGACATCTTCAACTACATCAAGTTGCTCAGAGCACTGACCAGCCTGACCTTGAATGGTTCCAGGGATAGGGTTTCTACTGCCTCTCTGGGCAACCTGTTCTAGTGTTTCACCACCCTCACTGCAAAAAATTTCTTCCTTACATACCCTCTCTTAGTTTAAAACCATCACCCCTTGTCCTGTCACTACAGGCCCTGCTAAAAAGTTTGTCCCTGTCTTTCTTACAGGCTTCTTTTAAGCATTGAAAGGTGCAATAAGGTCTCCCTAGAGCCTTCTCCGGGCTGAACAACCCCAACTCTCTCAGCCTGTCCTCACAGGAGAGTTGCTCCAGCCCTCTGATCATGCTCATGGTCTCCACTGGACCTGCTCCAGTGCATCCATGTCTTTCCTTTGCTGAGGTCCTGCATCCTTTTTCTAGATCTCCAATCAGTTCCTTATACACTGGAACACAAATTGCTTTCACAAATTAGATTTCATATTTTTTGTAGGTCATCTTAAGATCTGCAACTTGAAGCACTGTGATTCAGGCAAGAATTCAGAAGGAGCAATTCCCCAAATTAGGACTTCTTTGCAAAGTTGCTCCTGGGATTTTGATAGTATACCCAGTTACAGAAATCTGCTTTCTCTTTCTCTATTATCATGATATTTCTGTAGTCAAATTCTCTCCAATTAATCTGAGAGTAGTAAAATCAGACCTTTTATTTTGCATCAGGAGAAAATTTCAAACTTTTTCAGCTCCAACACATTTTATCAAAATTGCTGCTTGGGTGGAGGGAAGTCTCTGGTGGGGAAAAGCTCAGGTCAACTCCAGCTGTAAGCACACTGGCTGTGCCCAGCAGCATCCTCCAGACCTAAGTATGTCTTTACATGGAATAAACTAACCACCTGAACCATACTGCTTGTTCAGGAACTAGCAAGCCCAGATGCCCTGACAGCCCCAAATCTGAGAAAGAGCATGTCTTCTAAAAGAAGTCTTTCCCTGTGACTGCCTGGCAAGCAAAATTCCTACATCCCGACGACTCATTCATCTAGCCTGTCAGCTTGTAGAGAAAGACCTATGGTATTAAGATGGTTTGAAATAGGAGATGTCACCAGAACTGAAGTTTCAAAATGCACCTGAGCAACACGGCTCTTTTCACTGATGAAGCTGGGAAATGGGAAAAGCTAACTGGGTTTAAAGGAAAAAGGAATTGCTACAGGTAACTGGGCAAAACCACTTTTCAAGTCATGGCACAACATAGTCACGTCCAAGGGAACTGAATTTTACCAGTTGGCATAAGCTTAAACTGACTAGGTTGTACTCCCCGCAGCACTCAGTGTAGGCTTGTGCTTATCAAGCTGAAGTTTGATCATTAAACCTGATCCAAAATGCTGAGAGACTATTTCTGTCAACAAGGGCTCAGTCAGGTGTCTTTATTAATCCCAACTAACAAATATTTTAATTCTGGGACCTCTAGAGGGAAGGGGCAGAGTGGGGCTACGTGCCTTGTTTCATATGACAACTCAGATCTGCAGTGCCTGATTAATATTTGATGATTGCGATCCACTGGGTATGCGGTGTAATTCTGGTGGTTTGTTTTGCTCTGCGTTCGCCGCATCTCCAATGTTATTTGCAACAGTTTCGTGGAACAACAACATAAAGAGGTTTCATTCCCGCAGGAGAGCGTTGGCTGACCTCTCTCATTGCTTCATGTAATTCAGAGGGAGCAACCGTTAAACAGGAACTGAAAGTGCTTTTCAACTTTTAAAGGGAAAATCATGGCACCGCAGATTTACATATAGATAGCATTTCAGAGAAGAACGATGCTGATTTCTCCTGCCTTGCATTTATTTACCAAGTCGTCCTAATGGTCAGAAGACAAGCCTGCAACAGGCCACTGCTGAATACACATCTCTGTGTCATCACCAACAGTTCAGTGCACTAGCATTAAAATGACATTAAAACACAGCGTGATCGATGAAAAGAGATAATGAAAGCAAAATGAGGAACTTTAAGCACAATTCTGCAATGGAGCTCCATCCCTGGACTTTGCAGAGGTCCCTGATTTAAGTTTTTAGTGAAAAGAGGACAGTAACTCAGACGGTCACTGAGGATGGGTGTGGTGGGGTCTATCCCATGTCCAGGCAACTGCTGCATCCCAGAGGCACCAAAGTAGCCCAGATACCCACACTGGCACACACCAGACCTGCTGCCTTCAGGGAACACAATAGTAAAGACGGCTGTTCCAAATCACCAACATCTTAACACATCTCAGAAAGCTTTCTGGTTTCATCGCAATGTACAGATGGGGTGGCTTTTATTTATTTTTTTCCCCTGCTATTTGAAGTCCTTTAATAGCATATTACTCAAGAATTCCCATTCTCTCTTAGGCATACGAGTGATGCTTGCAACGAACTCTGTCTTAAGGAGGTATGTCTCAGTGAAAGACTGGGATATGTCTAGATCTCCTGTCTCTTTATGCAGCTTAATGCTAATGAAAGGAAACCATTTTTTGCACACAGTGAAAGGGAACAGATGGTGTCACAGTTCTGCTGTGGAATTTAAGCAGAGTGACAACCTATACAGCAGATCATCATCATGGGTGAAACTCTTTAGGCAGTAGCATGGAGGGTTTATTTGTTTTTTATTTACTTATTACTATCCAATATTTTGAATTCTTTTTCTTTCCTTTTTACAATGAAATCTAAGAAAAGTTAAGATAATCTGAGCATCCTACAAAACCTCAGACACATGAAAACCAGTATTTTAAATACACTATGAAGAAACAGCTAAAAAACAGCACTTCATATGGCAAACTGTGCTTTTGCAATGACTTCTCTATCCAGACACCAGTAGCTGGTGAGGGGACCAATGAAAGCTTAAAAGGGACACTGTCAAGTTGAAAATCACTCCTCTGTCTGAAATCTGGTCCCTAGTTCTAATTATGCATGCAAGACAGATGATAGAAGAAAAATAAGTCTTTTTTTCTTTTTTAATCATTTTCTGTTTTACACTTTTGGTTGGCAGTATTCCACATACAGTTCACCTCATTGTTTCCTTTCTAGGCTCACCTGCTTTCAGCCTGGAGAAAAACAAATGTTGAAATAATCAAATTAAAGTCACAGTTGGAAATTTAACCTATAATAAGGAATTTAAAAGGGACTTTCTATCCCATAGATTTGTTGCTGCTGTTGTTTACTAAATTGTTAGTTGAAATTTTCTGACATTACTGACAACTGAGTTAGACATATGTTTTCATGTACTGATCCTACTAGAAGCATCTGAATCCCCACAAAGCATACCCCTCTGGTGAGACAGTCCATATGCAACTTGAAGTTTCACAATTTTTACCATTTTCATTCCTTTACATTTCTCTTCTTTCAGCTTATTTGAGCTGCCTGTATGAGTATTTTATAGTGCATACTATTTAAAAGCAACAGATGACGTGTTCATCCACTCCATAATTCACATCAACAATAGCCAATCTCTGCTCAGCCCATATCCCACAAGAAAAGGGATTAATCAGGCAGTGGCATCCTGGGAGAACAACAAAGCTCAGGCTGCTGGGTGAGGGTGCGGATCCCTCCAGGAAAGGTCTGGACACACTCTGCTTTCTCTGAAACTTTGGAAAACATTTGTTTGATGACAACCCCATTTTTGCACAGAGATGGATGGTATGCGTCCAAAGCTACCCAGTTGTAAGCCTTATTACAGCCTTTGTAGAGAGACAGTGAAAATCAGATCTTAGGCACACCTATAAACTCAAATAGTCCTACAGGCACACTGCGACTTGCAACATACTCAATTCTGACTGAGGGGGACAATGGCAATGAGCCTGTAAAATGCTGTGAAGCCAAATTAATGTATTCTGGTATGATTAAGCATAGATGAGGGGCTTGAGATCCAGGAAAAGCAGAGCAATACAAGCACCATTGTATCAAGTGCCCCAGTCTACAGTGGGTGAGTGTGCTCAAGGTATTGTTCCTCCCTAGATCTGTAAAACAGCAACTCTACAACTAAGGTGTAACACTAAAGAGAAGCTCTACTCTTCAATGCAGGCAAGGACCACCTTAAAATCCCCCATTTAGCCAGGATATCTGTCTATCTATATGCATACATGGGGATAAATTAACCCTTTCTCATCAAGGTACTTCCTTGCAAAAGGGGATGCCAGGGCTGTTGCAGAGACCTGGGACTTCCAGTAACACAGACCACAGAACCATTAATCCCACAACAGCAAACCATCCTTGACCCCAAAAATGGCAATACTTACCAGCACGATTTCACAAAGATATATTTGGGTTGGGAGCACTTCAAGTGGGGAAAAGTGGCAAAGTATTCATAGTGAGTAAATTCTAAACTCACTCACAGGAGTTCACAAGATGCAACCTGCTGATTAACACGTCTTGCAGGGAGGGACAACACAACATCTTCCAACGCTGCCTTTGAGAAGTGAAACACTCGGGTTTTAAAGCATTTATAGGGCATTTCTTATATGTGACAGGTAAAATCACTACTATGCTCCAAAGCACCCAGGCTCTTGCTGCAGAAACTCAACAGCTATTACACAGCAAGTGTGAAGTGAAGAAGCAGAAAGAGAAGAGATTGTCAGTAAATACGGTTAATCCCTGCAGGTAATACCCTTTCCGTTAAATTGTGCAGCATTTTCCAGTCTGCAGATTCTCAATCCCATTTAACATCTCTCTCACACTGCAAGTAGACACATCTGAGCTCCCACTCTTCCCTCCCCCAAATTCTGCAGGGCTGTTTTTGCAGGCAGCAGCCAGTTAAACTGAAGGCTGCTGGTACTACCCCGGGAAGCTGTAGGGGGGTGGGTGAGCCACACAAAAGATCTCAACACAAAAGGCCATCCTTTTCATCCTTTTTTTCTTCTTCATTTTCTCCAGCTGAGCCATAGCTTTATTCAATCAACACTTTAAAAATAGATGCAAATATGGGAGGGGGGGGGGAATATCCCCTTGGGAGGGGATAATATGGGGCAACAACAACTATTTTAATACAATCAAATTTGGGGGGTGAGGGGATGGGAGAGCCTTCAGCTCTCATCTCCCTGCTTCCAAAAGAGCCCTTTAGCCTGCTCACAAAAATCCATACAGCACACTACAGATATTTTCAGATATATATATTTTTTTTCCCCCCAGGAGAAGATGTAAAGGGCCTGACACCAAAAGGACAGCGAACATCTTTGCATTCCCAGCAAGACCCACAGAGTGTACATAATCACATGAAAAACATGGCTGGCTGGTGCATCGACAGATGCAAACGAGAAATACCAGACTTAGCCTTATTTAGATCACAGCAAAATTAAATAGGGAAGAGAGGGGGAGGAAGGGAAATAATTGTGGCTGTGTAACATGGCTGCACAATTTTCAAAGCCTCACGACTGCCAGCTTGCAGGGAGCAGTGAAAATGTGTGTCTGCTCTAAAGGGAGCTGTTCCTGCCATCCCTGCAGCACAGCCCGTTCATTCAGCTATCCATCCAGCGGGCAGGCACGCCGGCCGGCCAACACGAAAGGTAGGGAAGAACTAAAATAGTTTACCTGATCAACGTAACTTCACGGGAGCTGGAGGTAGGGATTCCAGAAGAAATGCAGCAAGGAAGAAAAAAGAAAATCTGCTTGGATCCTTCTGGCAGTCCACAGTCTCATCTACATGCATCTGAGTAAGCTCTTACCAGCAGCTGCTTCTTTTATCAAGCCCACAGGCACAGCAAATTAGTCCGGTTAGACAGTTCCGTCAATGTGGGCTATTCACAGTGTGGCTGTTGTGTGAGCCTGGCTTCTCCTGTCCCCCTGTCCCCGGGTAGGCACCCGCCCACCTCCACATGGCCCTGGATAAACACGGCTCTCGCAGCACCCACGGAGCCAACCACATGATCCTGACAATCAACGGCGGGCAAACACCGACTGGACTTCTCGTTTCGCCCGAGCAAGGCGCCGAGAGCTGGGTAAAAAGGCACAGAGCCTAAGAATGGGTTTACTTTAAGGGGAAAAATCCTTGCTGTCTTCTTTGTTTTTTCTTCTCCTCCCTTCCTTTTCTATTCCCCCCCCCAAGGAGGGAAAAAAAAAAAAAAAACAAACCCAAATGCAAAGATGTGAAGATGGGTAATATCTTCCAACTTAGTTCTGAAAATAAAGTGACACTCTGAACTGAAATGAAGAGTGAAGAGCCATTCAGACTTATAATAAGCACAAAGCATCAGATAGACCTGGCATGAAGCCTGATATGGTCCTGGAGAGAGATGCTGACCATAGCCAGTGCATCCTTGGTATGTACAAAGCCACAGATTTTCAATTTTGTTTTGTTGGGGGGTTTTTGTTTTTCTTTTTTTTTTTTTAAAGTGACAAGCCCTTTTTTTCTCCTCCTTTCCCCACCATGAACCATCTTAAAATATGCATATAGAAATAAGTACACACACACACTATGAAATAAAGCTCTAATGAGGCAGCAGACAGCATACACTGTCTGCCATCCTTGGGAGCGGTGAGCAAGCCTGGTGGACAGCACACAAGAGGCACGTGCCTCTTAAATACACTCATGAGTGGGATCCAAAGGGTCAAACATAAAGAAGAAACATTTATAAAAACCATTTGATTTTTCTAACATTGCACAAAGAAAAGAAGGACTAAGCCCTCCTCTCGCCCCACTGCTCCCCAGTGTATCTTGAGGACTAACAATGCCTTTTTTTCTTCCCCTTTAACATAGGAAGCAAATACACATATGGAAAGGTGCTATAAATACACACACACGTCTCTAGATATAGCCTATAAAAACAGTTTCTCTTGGTTATCAAAACTCTCCCTTCATAAAGTAGCACAGTTAATTGAGAGTTCTGCAAACAATCTGGTTGATCAGTGACGGCTGACTACTTCATGTCAGCATTTGCATTTAACTAAAATTTAGTGTAAGCTATCCACATAAAAAAAAAAAAAATGTAAACAACGACCAGGTATTTGATGCTTAAAAAAGCAGGTTTTATCCAAAAATGGGTTAACAGGAACACATCATGGCATAACATCACTCAGTTGTGTAGCTGGCTTGAAATCCTGGCTCCTGGAGCCATCACACACAAACCACACAGACACAAAACTCCATAAAACCTTCTTCCTTTTCTAGAAAGGGAAAGGAGCTCAGTGTTTTTATGGCTCTGGACGAAAAGTTTGAACTTACTCCTGAAATTCCTCAGAGGCTTAAGAAAAGAGAAAAGAATAAAAGGTAGAGGGGGAGGGAAAGAATAATAAAGAAAAGAAGCTTTAGCCAGGATCACTGTCCAAATGTGACTGTAGGCAGTAAGTAACATCTCAACAAAGCTAAGACTGAAGCGTGGAAAGCTCTTGGATTTGGTTATAGATTAATTTCAAACTTGGGGGGGGGCGGGGGGGGAAGAAATGAAACACAAAAAGCTGAACTGGAGGGGTAGAGAGGGAGCAGGGCCCTTGGCAATGCTGAAAGGCAAAGCTGTTCCTCTGCCTGCTGGCAACTTCCAGTGTCAGCAATAAGCTGTTATCTTTAATTTGCTCCTGTTTGAATGGGGAGGGTTGGTACAACCCCTTTGCTCATCTCTGCTCACTCATTACCTCTCTTGCCTGAAAGGTGGGAGGAAGCAGCAGGCAGGATTGAGGTCACTTCGGCATTGCAATACAGAGTATTTAATAAGCTCGGCACATCGCTGTCCCTCATCCCATATGGAAGTATGATCCACGATGCAGTATAAGGGCAGTATATATACTGCCATTAAACATAAATATGCAAGTAGCTGGGCAGCACAGGGCCTGGGTAGGGTCAAGCACATCCACCCGAGAGCCCCGAGGGGCAGCTTTAGTCCTGAGGAGGACCTGAAGCACTTCCCTTCTGTTTTGTTTGGCAAATACGAGCACAATCAACGTGACTGCGGGAGAGGTGAAGGACGTGGCACCCCCAGTGCCTCTCCTGATGATCATATCACAGGTGGCACCTTGCAGGAGTGAGCACCCTCATCTTCCTCCACCTCTTCACACCAAGATCCACTGCTCAGTACCTCCAGGTGCCCAGAGCATAGGGACAAAGGTGGTGAAAATTCAAGCAGGAACAAAAGATTGAGTATGCACAATGCAAAGGTATGCAGGCCAGGTGTCATACCCGCAATGCAAAGTACAGTTAGCCAAAGAGCTATTTTTCAAGCTTAATTAGAATTTAGCCCTGATAAAAGGCCAACCCACTCTCCCATTTTAGTCAATAGGAGCTTGTCATTGTCCTTGATGGCAGCAGGACCTGGGACATTAGGAAAAAAAAGGGTCCAATCCACCACTTTGATTAGGTGAAAATGAAAGTCCATTCTTTACTGTCCCATTTTATTCTTAAAAGACAGCTTGGAGTATTGCTACGATTTAACTTAATATTAATTAAAAATAATTTGAAGCAGAGTAAAGTGATTTATAAGTAATTTTTCCCTTGTTAAGTGAATGCAATCTAGTTCTCAAAAAATCCCTTGAGATCTTTCCCTTCAGGGATCTCAGAAGCCCTGATGCTCAGCATCCCTGAAGCAACCCCTCAGACCAGTGATGGCTGCAGTGCCAACCTGGTACAGGCAACACGCGTGCCTCTGCATTCACAATCTCCTGCCGAAACACTAATGCTCACCTTGTAGTCCTGGAGTTGGCCAAGACTCTGTAGAAAGGCACGAAGGGAGAAGAAAAACACAGAAGCAGCCTTAAAGCAGCCTGAAAATGTGAATTTAGAGAAAAACAGTTGGAGCCCATATCCACAAGAGTCTGTGTTGCAGAAGGAGGAAAAAACCAACCTCACCCTTTGAAGCTGGCTGGCAGCACAACTAGTTAGTTCCCAAGTTCTCTCAGATTCTAATTAGACACTTACTTCACTATATTTATTTATTTCAGGCAGGACAGGAGAGGAAGAAAGAAGGTAAAAGCCTGATCAACATAGTACAGGCAAACATCTCAAAGTGAGGAAGATCTCCACTCATTGCTTCATCTGTAAACTGGTCCTTTACATCTGTATTCTTGCTAAACAGTAATAGATGGGTGTGTCTTTGGAGACCAAATCTTCCCTTTTTTTCAGTATACTACACAAAAGTACATGAATGAAGCACAAATCTGAAAAGCAATATTCAGTGTCATCTGGAAACTGTAATCAACTATGTGCATTGTTATGCACTGCTTTTTTTCCTTCATATTCACTGATTTTTAGGAACAGATCATTTAATCTGCATTGTATAAACCAGGCCTAAAATTTCAAGTAGTTTCTCTGGTACTGAGCCCAGGCAGATAAGATTGCAGAATTATTATCAGCTTAAAAAAAAACCCAAACCAAAACAAAATTAAACAACAAAAAACTCCAACCCACAAGGTTTTGAAATTCCTTCTTGCTTTTCCATAGAATATCTGGAAGCATGTGCTAGAATACTTCCTCTGAACAGCAATATTTTTATTGATAAAAAGTATACTGAATATAGATCTTGAAAATGTCTCATTGTGAAAAATCCAATATTACACTTTTACTTGGACATCTGGTACACTTGTAGATTTCAATGTGAATTTTTTGTTTTTTTGCAAGAGCAGAAGTATGAAAACTCTTAAAGTGTTACAAAATTAAAACTTCTCATTTCTAAACTTCTCTCACTTGTAGATTTCAATGTGAATTTTTTGTTTGTTTTGCAAGAGCAGAAGTACAAAAACTCTTAAAGCGTTACAAAAATAAAATTTCTCATTTCTAAACTCCTCCATGGATTTGTACAACAAAAAATAATCTTTAAAAGATATCCCACATACCATAAAGTATCACAAATATGTAGTTTTAGTTGTTAGTTTATAGTAAATGACACCTTTAATAATTATAAAACAGCAAGAAGACAACCTTCATAGCGAATAAAACTTTATATTCAAGGAAACTGGTTGCTATACTGAATCAGAGAAGTGTTTCACCCAAATGGTCAATGACTAACATATGACCAGCATACAACCCATAAGCAAATGATGAAATGCTATGTTTACCTATACCTGAAAATCCCTTTCTTACCCTTATGAGAAGCACAGCCTCCTGAAGAGTAAGAGCATTCCCCCAGAGCACCACACAGACAGCATTTAGCGTTGATGTTTATAAATGTAAGTAGAATCAACGATGCTAAAAGGATCTTGCATAGGTTCATCACCGTGTTTATTGCTGTAGTCTAGCCTTGCTCAGATGGCAGAGATGCTCTGCCATGCATCATTTCAGGTTTGCTTCCCTGCCACAGAGTGTCTTTCTCTCACATTGGGAATGAGCAAAAAAAGGACTGATCAGTTTTCCAGTGTTTAATAGATTCTGGCACAACCTGGCCTCTGCTATAAACAAATAGCCTCAGCACATGAAACCCCTGAAGACTGATTAAAAGTAAGCCTGATTTCATCTGCACTGGTTGTGTGCAGCCATTAATATTGTTAACACACAACCTTTTGTTCTGCGTAGCTGGAGGGCAGCTCACATTGCACTCAGCTGAGGCACCTCTGAAGGTATGTTTGCTGCCAGTGACATGTATGATTATGTTAATGGTGCTTAACGTTTCTTTAACATAAGGAAAACTGACACCAGTAATATAGAAATTGATACTCGGATGTAAAGTGATGCCATTAAGTTAGGGGTGGAAGTGGCCTTGCTGGCAGTGCAGCCACACAGATTTATACAAGTGCAAGGGAAGAAAGCACCTGGGCTGAGATGGCCACAGGTGATGGACCATAAACAACTGTGTTTCACTTCAAAAGAACCAAGTCCTCCTAAACAGACCAATGCTGGTTTTGGACAGAAGAAGATGGAAGCATTAGAAGTGTTCAGGAGACCATGAGAGCAAAGGGACACTGAGCCAAGAGACCATTCCCTGGAGTCCTCATGACCCCAGGGGGACTCCTACAAATGCCTGTGCTGGGAGGGAGGTTTGGACTTCCCTGTGCCTGACATAATTTTCCTAGCATGATTCAGTGTTTTAGGACTGGAAAATTATGTCTGGCTTTATGGTCTGGCAGGACACGGATATGTGCGTGCCATCTACATAAGTACCCAGTGCCTGGCTGCTCCCCGCCGAGGGAGCAGTACAGATTTACCGCAGCTGTAATTCTGGCCCTTGCTATCTCTTTACTGGCCTAAGAAAAAGATAATTTTAAATCAAAATTAGGTAGTGCAAACTCTAGGGGAAACCCTGCAGACAAAATGATGAGGAAACAATTTTCCCTGCAATACTGAAACATTAAAATTTAAGGCTGACATTTTCAGAAACACACAAGCTGACCAATATAAGGGAAATAGAAAGCTGCCCTCACTCCTCCCCCATCTTCATGCCTTCTTTAAAAGTAAACAAACAGAAGAATAAAACAAGCAGTTTAGAAAGCAACAGCCACAACTCACTTCATTACACACTAGAAGCTCCTCCATCCATGGGCCCATGGGAATGCTGCCTTCCTCACCTCTGCTCCTCCTGACACTAGCTGTTAGCATGAGCCAGGCTCAGACATGCAACCGACTGACATCAAAACATCCACTTGATGCAATTTATTCCATTTTCAACTATTTCATTTTAATGACCACTGCAAAGCCATGGTGTATGAGGTTAGACTTAAACCTAAACCAGTGCAATTCAGATCACAGCTTCCAGTCTGCCAAGACCAGCCCTAAAATCTCATTAATTTTAGATAGCGTGATGCTTCTCATAAGTAAAGGACACCTGACAGCAATCTACTTATCTGTACAGAGCTCAACCAACAACAACAACAACAAATAATAATAATAAAGAAGCATGCAATCTGGTGATCCAGTTGCAGCATACTGTGTCTTTTTGGGCCTATGTGATCACAAACACTGGGAACTTGGCTCACTCCTGCAAGGCAAGAGCCAGCTCTTTCCATTAACACTGTGGCCTTGCAAGCTGTGCTGCTGAAAGCCACGTGAGCTTCCCCAGTCAGGGAGAAAGTCTCCTTCTCAGCAGGATTTTGAGATCCTTCATACATGAATGAGGATATTTCCTTAAGCACAGATGAATCAAGGAGCTTGTTTGCTTTTCCAGATCCCTCACTGTCCCCCTCCCCAGCTCCTTGTTTTCAACTGACACCTACAACTTCACACCTTGCTCACGAGGTCCACATGAAGGCAATCGTTTCCAACGCAAGTTTATGCATTACCTTGGTACAATGCAACCAGACTTTTCTATGCCACTGCCAATGACTAAGCTTTGCAAACCTGTGAAACATATACGGAACGACACGTGCCACAAGACACGTCTGATCAGCAGTTCAGAGGCATGATGTATCCTACTGCTCCTTTGTGCCACAGAGCCAGCCTGAACCTGCCCATGGGCCCTGGCAGACCTGACAGCCTCAGCAGGCAGCCCTCCTGCTACCTTACCTCTCCTTGCTGGGGATTTGGATTGCTCCCAGCATTCATGTCCACTCAACCCAACTGGCTATTGTACACTGCAATTCAGCTTGAACTGCTCAGAGGCTGCAAACAGCTCAGAAGGCACAGGCTGACCACCCAACCCTGTGTTACTGCAGACTTACTGGTGACCCACCTGCAACTGGTTCTTTTAATTCTATCTTAAAATAATAGCCTGTGATGGAAGCTATTCTTATTAATTGAAACACAGGAGAGATGAGGCTGAGGATTAGAAACCACATCTCCAATTTTCATTAGTTAGGAACACACATTTATTCTTTCTTTTATTGTTTCAACCTAAAGGTAATTTTCCTCAATTCTGCTACCAAACTTCAAGCACTAAATAGCTCATTCTTTTTGTTTACACTTTGGTGAAATAACACGTAATAGCAAGCCCTTAAACAGAGCACTGACTCTTTGGAATTCAATACACTTTATACAAGAACCAAACAGCATTCCTACTTATTAACAAAGGACAAACACAAAGGAACACTGAGGAAGGGAGACTATTTTCCTAAAACCAAGCAGCCAAGCAAGGGCAGCACTGAGATTTGGACCCGTGGCTCCTGAACACTCAGTGTGCTGTCAGCCAGGACCGTGTCTCTGCCAGGAAGCCTCAGTCGCACTCTCCAGGCCAGTGACCCCAGGAGCTGAGAAGAATGCACAAGCGGGATGCGGACAGGAGACATGCACCCATGGCCCGCTGCTTGTAATGCGGGTCAAATCAGCCTCACATCTCCCCCTGCACCTAGAAATCATCTGCCTGAATATAAATACATCCCAGCTTCACTGCAGAAAACTGCAACGATTAATGCCACAGACCTGCCTGTTAGACCTCCCATTAAACTGTACGAAAAGAGAGAAATGCATTGATTTTGAATTTGATTTAAAAGTTAACCAAACAGCTGTGTACTTTTCAAGAAAAGCATCTGCCTATTAGACACTAAAAACAACCCCAACCAACCCACAACCCTACCAAAAAAACCCAACAAGCCACAGTACTCTGTATCATCAGTTATGCCCAAAATAGTGAGAAGGGAGAGGAAGAAAGAATAAAAGGCTGGTAGCTGCTACGTGTGTCCAGTCAGATCAGATCACCAGCAAATGTCACAAGAAAGGCAGGGAACAACACCATCAACCATTTGTAAAGTAGAACACATGATTGGTTCAAATGAATATGAAGTTTCAAGAGATGCAGAAGAGGATGATTTCTGGCTGTTTCAATAATTTTGTTTTCAAAATAAAAGCCTGTCTATGCCTTTGTCTCTCCTCTGGTACGATTACAGCTCTGCAGCCAGTAGCGTGTAACAACAGAGCAGTAAGAACCTGCAGTAGGACTTTGTTTATAGCCAAACTACAAACCAGGTCTCACCTTCTGGAAGATGCTGTACTAACAAAGAATAACGAGACTGATTCCTGCTCCAAGGCACCTACAGTTAAGCAGTAATGATCCTCTGCTCATGACCCATTCTGATACACTGTTGTCAGTCCTTCGAGTCAGGGAAACGTGTATTTGATGCAAACAACAACTCACCCAACCATTGTCAATTACAAGGTAAGGTTTGTCTCACTGAGAATGGACCAGTAGAGTGCCAAGAGCTTCTTAGCAGAAGGAACAGAGCTCACACTTCTATGACGGGGGCACAATAAACCTCCTGACACTTTTCCAATGTGATTACATTAGGCCAGATCTATGCCCATTGTATAGAATTTTGTGTCAGATTTATAAACATTTACATAGTATTTACTTTTAAAAACAAAACTCTCACAAGCTTTAACTAACACTGTGAACACTAGAGATCCAGCAATGAACCCAGTGAAATTCACACAATGTTTTAAATCTAATTGCTGTGGTCTTTTAATGCACAATAAATATATATATAAAAGCGCAAAAGTAGTAAGCCTTACATCTGAACCGAGAAAAAGCAACACAGCGACATAAATTACAGTTACAAATCCCCCCCCCAATCTAGAAAAAAATAGTATTTAGAATTTTAAGTGTCATTTGTGCAAATAAAGGTAAATTATTTATCTCAGCGTGATTTTTAAGCTGACTCAACATCCTTCTATAACTATGTGCCTGCTTAAAATTGAAATGTCTTCACGCTTGAGAGGAAAGCCAGATGAAACACAGCATGAGCACCTCCATGTGCGATGGCTCTGGTGTGGCAGCTCTGTCCCTGGCCTACTGAGGATTTAGGGCAATGAGCATCACCTCTCTGTGCCACACTTTTCAGACAAAAAACACCCTTTGGACTTCATCTGGTGTTGCATTCATTTGGGAAACCTCAGCCTACTGGTGGAAAGCACCAACCCAGTTTATTATTATTTTTTTCCTTCTTTCTCCAAGTATCCCATTACTAATTACAAGGCAAAAAGAGCTGTTTTCACACCTGTAAAACCAGCTCTCTCACAGCACTTGTCTCATCAGAGCAAAGATGAGACCACACACAATCCACAGAAGAAAACCTGCAAGGAGGATGGTGGGGAAAAGGGTTGCCCCATTCCCATCCCCATGGCCACCCCAAGGGTCAGGCAGCCCAACCTGCCCTCACTCCACAGCTAATCCGACCATTTTCAGAAGCCTTGTGGATGTTGGTACCCAGCTGTTCATACATGAACCCTCATTCTCATAGGCTTTACTGACAATCTCAGACTTAGTTAACTGCATTTTTTGAAATATGGAAATGTGTGGGAAGAGGCAGTGAAAACTTTTAAAAATTGCAGTACTTTGATCCTAATTAACAGAGTTGACTGAAAGCAAAATATGTAGAGCTAATTTTCACAATATTTTTCCACCATCCCTAGACAGAACCTTTTTCCTGGCACTGTTTAAAATTAATGAAGTAAATATGTTTGCATATTTATCTTTTCATTACATGAAAACAACAACAAGGGAAACAGATTGAATTGATAGCAGAATTCTTCCACTCCAAAGCAGTCTGGATGTGGTTTTTGTTTCAGTTCATACAATGCAATCCAAATCAAACAAGCAATGCAAGTTCACTGGCCATGTAAGTAATCAGTTTTATCCAACAGAGCTACTACAAAATAACTGCCGTAGGAACTGACCCTTTCATTTTATTTGTGTCTCTATGGAGAGATATTGAAGTGGTTTTCAAGGAAGACAATATCCTTCTTGAAGTTTAAAAACCAAATCAGTTGCCAGTTGCCCCACACCAGTAACAACAAAAATATGGCAAGGCAAATACTACCATATGGCTAATAGACTCAGGTAAAGGAAAAATGAGAAGGAACATACAGATACAGGTTCATTAGGATTCCTGCATTAATTCCCAAAGAGATCGTTTCAATTTTTGGAATGTGTAGCCCAGACTCTGCAAACAGAAGTGCCTGAGAGGTCAGTGGTCCCTACACCAAACCACAGTCTGGTTTTTACACAAGTGGGAAGAGAGGAGAACTGAGCTGCAGCTTCAACAAACTCCATGCAGAGAAGATAGCCAGCTTGCACAAGTCCTGCTCAAAGCTGCAGGCAGGTCTCAGGCACAGACAGGTCCCAGCATTGGGGGGAGTGGGATGTATGTGATTAATACATGTGCAGATAAAGCTCAGCCTTGCAAGGACGATAAGCAAAGGCAGAAGGTAAGGGACCTTCCCCTGAGTTTGAAAACTGCCAGCTTGCCCCCAGGTCTCCCTGGGCAAAACATAGCCCTGGCCAGGAAGATCCTGCTCATTATCATAGCAGAGCACATAAAGGGAGGACACCCCATCAAATCCCTTCAATTTAAATGTACCCCATAAAACACCCATTACATTGCTCTGTCCTAAGGGACAGGGTGAGAGAAGATTGCATCTGGCATCAGAAGTCATCCCTTCTTATCCGGTTTTACCTTAATTATCATGAATACAATAATTCAGTAAAAAACAGATTTTTTTTTTTTCCCCAAGGGTCACAAAGGCTAAGTAAATGTGATGGATTTTGCTCTACTCAATGATTCCTAGTTATGCCTTGATTATTGTATCGATTGCCATTACATATGCTGAGTACCCATGATTGAAGCGATAATTAAAAAGGCAAGTCGTACTTGGCAGTTGTTCCTCTATTATTACAGAGCTGTAGGTCTTGGACTAGGCTGTTTGCAGCATTGATTACATGTGTACATACACAAAACCCTATGGAAAGTCAGATTTCAGAAACTACAGGAGAAAAAAATAAAGAGAAAAGACTTATTATCCTCTCTCTATCACCACATATTAGAGAATTAACCAGCACAGAGAGTTATTAGCTTTTGGTCTTCCTAGAAGAAAAGAACAGGGGACACTTTGAACCCTGATGATGGCATTTCAACCATGAAATTTTGCTCTGCTTTCAAGTCTCTGATGCTCTAGAAGAGATCTCGTTTTTGTGAAACTTCATCTGCTGTACAGCTTTCATTACAGCATTGGCACTTGGAGATGAAACTACAGATACACTATTTCTTACTTCCTTCCTAAATGGTGTGATACAGATGTCAGCTACACCATCATGCACAGAAGGAAAAAAAAAAACAAACCCACAAACCAAAACAAAAAATGCAAAAAACATAACAACTAAACCCAAGCTTTCTAACCTTCCATGCTTCTCTGTTTATTTCTGGTTCATCAGTTAGGAAGTTTTGGCTTTTTCAACAATGTCGTTTTCTTTTTCAGAATATGAATGAGTAAGACCATTTAAACAACACTGTGGTAAATAGCACAGTAACTACAAAATCCTTTCTTAATTTTTTTGCCACAAAAGTCTAGGAAATAGCGATGGATCTCAAAAGCAAATGCTCTCTATGTGCAAAAAAGGGTTTGCTCTTTGAACTCACTGAGATGACACAGTCATTACTATGTGAAAGCGAGAGTATTTTCTTATATTTTGCAACAATTGTCACGCAAGTGAAAGCTTTATTTGATTTTCATTCGGATGTGAAGATGAGATTTAGTACTCTAGTGGAATAGACAGTGTCAGAAGGGTTCTAAATTGTAATGCTATCATTTTAACATCTTTAAGGCACTTAAAGATAAACTCATCTGCCTATAATGACTAAATGACACAGTAATGGAGAAGAGCTAAGGATTTTCTTATAGTAATAAAAGGAAATACTTCACCCAGAGAAAGAAAAGTAGAGCTATGCACTTCCTAGAAACACTTTCAAGAATCTTTCAAAATAATGGAAGAATAAATACATATATCATATTTATACACACACACACTCAGGCTGAACCAGGACTGATGTAAGTCTAGATTTCTGACAGTAACTATCACTTCAGAAAGGCAAGATGAAAAAATAAAAAATTAAAACACTCAGCAGAGTACTCAATGCAGGAACACAGTTCCAGGAAGGAATTGGCAGGTGATGATCCTAGGATTATTGAGTGCTGTTGGCCAATGCTAGCAGTCCATCAACTCAGAGACAAAAATGCTTAAGTAGTATAATGTAAACATTGCATATGTGATGCATAGAAAAAGCTGTCTCAGCTGAAAGCCCTCAGAGTAAGATGGAAAAAAACACTGTTGTTTTCAATAATCGTCTGTGAAGCACTCCTGGCTCTATACAATCTAGTTAGCCTGCATATTTTATTCTCTCCTTATATATCTATAAAGAGAAAATATTGAACAAAGTTGCTCCACTCTTTTGCAAACATGATTGGCTTAACTCTAAACAAAAGATTTTTGTGGGTGCGTAACCACAGCGATCTGCACGTTTCCCTGGCTGCTGAACTTGTGAAACTTCAGAAAAATTGCACATCATAGTCCTACATGGTACAACAAACACGGAATAAAATGTACTTCAAGGCATGATTTGCAGCTGAAAGCCAATCAAAAAAGGAATTAATACACTCCAACAAAGTTAAATGAAATAGGATGGCTCTGTCAGCCAGCACGCGAACCAAAAGATTACACCTGACATCTGGCAGTAGGTAAAAGTGTGCTCAGTGAACTACAACTCCCAGAGAACTTTGCAGAATATTGATACCAGGTAAGTCAAAAAATAACTACAGCTGGACCATTAGGAGAGCACAGAAGAAAAAAGAAAATGGGTTCTTTTAGGTGAGACAGGATAGCAATCCCAATATAGACCATCTGAAATTTTCTTTGTCTTTTAATTAGATTGTTCATTTGTTTGCATCAATCTATTCAAATTCATTGCCATAGCTGATCACTTAATCAATACTTTCCAAAAGCAGAACTCTGTTTTGTATATGCACTGATGTTAAACAAATTTCTCCATTACAAAATAAGAGTTGCAATCCTTCTTTCCCAACTGAGTGCTAGAAGATAAATATGCCCATTTAATACAAATGGCAGGACCATAAATGTTTATTAAAAGCACACAAGGCATCAAACCAACCGCAGAAGCCAAAATATACATTTTGATTTTGGTCTTGTCAATACTTGCATGTGCAAATAAGTAGGAGAATTCATACTTTCCATTATTCCACCAAAAAATGGTCACAGTCCCATTTTTCAGTTTAAAAATAGTTATATATATTTTCCACAAAAGATTCACTTATGTTTTATATTATATGAAGGGCAATTCCTTTGATATTGTAATGTCAGGTCATGTGCAGCAATGCTTTCAGACACAAAAGCACCACCTGAAACCTAGCAAAAATTCAGGAAAAAAAGCTATCCATATCTCTTGCAAAACATCTGCAGCTTTGGAGGACCTGAAGAGATGCTCTTGAATTCCTGACTGTCACGAGGCCAATCACTACTGCTGTTCCCTTGCCTTGAGAACAGGATTAGTGTTTCTGACCCGGGACACTGACCGTGTAACAATGACAACATGGTGCTTCTGGGCTTCTGAATTTTTCATTGTGGACATTTCAGAAGGCACTGCCAAGGCAAAGCCAGGGCACAGCCGCTTGGTGTTACTCACAGTGAGCCATACTATAGCCACTGGTTGTCATACTGGTATCTTTATTTATATATCTAACTCAAAAAAAACCCCATGACAACACCTACTATTTTTCATTCCTGGGTTTGAGGAAATATCTTGGTTTGGAGATAAGAAATCCCTGTAGGTGTCCGAGTTTTCTGGGGGAGAGGGAGGAAGAGAATAGTGGTGCTTTTTTTTCTGAATTTCTTAAAAATGATCTGATGCTATCAAATGTTACTGGTAGCTCAACATTTGTGGGTGGACACATTTTATAAAACAAAGCAGATGTATTGAATAAATTATGGGAACGGACAACAAGATTAATTTATCTCAGTAGGACAGCTGATAAAACCTGCAAATATTAGGTTTTGGTGATGGAAAGCCTTTGCTGATAAAAGACCTCAAGGACAGGCAACAAGCTTCTCCCTGGATTCATTGCAAATTGGGATTTTCAGACCCAGTGGAGGTTGGCCTCTCTGTTCACCCCAAAACTAATGGTAAAACTCCTCTGGGGGAGAATCAGCCCAAGGAATACAGCTCAAAATTATAACTTTTAGTTTCAAATTAAATAATAAACTGATGTTCCTTACTAAAAACTAAATTAACTGCCACTGCAAGGGTATAAATGGCAGTAGTTGCAGCTGCAATACAGAAAGTTCTCGATGTAACCATTCAGGAGGTCACGGATACCAGGAAAATGCCAGTTCCATATTTTTCTTCAAGAAACACAAGGTCAAAATGAACAGGAACGATGCAGTGAAGAGCATGGCTCAATTTATGCCACCCCTCTCTTGTGCGTGCATGCTCCCCAAACCCAATTCTGAAAAGACCTCGTTCCATGCAAATACAATCCATTATATCAGCACAATTAAACTTAACAGTCTCATAAAGTCAGTGAGCATCTGGAAGTATTGATAAGCTTTCAGTTTATGGACACTTTGGTGGGGGAATTGCTGTTTTCTTTTACACAATGATGCAGCTATTATGGATTTGGGGAGGTTGGGCTTGGGGGCTTTTTTCCCTCCTTTCAGTTTAACAGTTTGCTATATCTTCATTCAAACATATATGTGAGATTTCTCCCAGTTTTAATCTTGAAATATGGTGTGCGTGTATATATATAAAGAAGCTTTCTCATCGGTTCAACAGCTTGTCTTATCCTGATGTATTGGAATAAAGAGACAGCTGACTTTGACCATATGTTTCAGTTGTTCCTCTCACTCCCCCGCTGTCTTTCCACGCATACCATGACTGTGGACAACCTCTCCTTAAGTGGGCAAACAAATGGTTTAACTCAAATTTACACAGCGTTTGCTGACTTGTGTGGGCTCCGGGATCCAATGAAGCTTTATCATTTCAGGCAAACATATTTCTGACAGATACCGTGGTAATTAGAGCAGCTCAATTTTATTAGATTGATGACAGATTAAAGGCCATGTTCTCAACTAGCAGATATTGGTGTTACTACCCTGAAAACCATGGTGCTACACTGATCTATGCCAGCTGCAAGCGTGGCCCCAAGTCTTTTACATTGTTTTGTGCCCCCTTACACAACGAGATTTTAAAAATTACATGTTTTTAAGCCTGCGTGTGGTCCATAATCTAGTTGCCCAGTGTAGGGCTCTTAAGTTTCCACTTCATATTGTCTGCCCCATCAAAGTTTTTAACACAGCTGAATTTCAACTTAAAAGGAGCCTTTTCACCTTGATACAATGAATTTAAAAAAAAGTAACATCTCAACTTTTAGGCCCTCTGTAGGTGCCAATGGCTCTGGACAGTCTGTCCCTCATATTCATCTGAAACTGCAGTACGTGTCTCCTTTATATCTTGCAATCCAACCACATGAGCTACCTATAGTTGGAACTGGTGTCAATTTCTATTACGGAAAAACCCAGAACTGACAGGCTCAGATCCAAGATCCATTAGCACAAGCCTTGTTCAAGTGGCATCCTGATACCGGCACTAAATTTTCAAGGACCAAACACCTAGGCACAGGGATGCCCAAAACATCATCATCTCAGTAAACAAATGTCATGCTTAATGCTGGGGAAGATCCTTAATTAAAGAGCAGCCTCATCTAAAAAGCTGTTCTACACTAGGTCTTGTGGCCCCTCACTTAGTCTTTATTAGATGTTTTTCAACAGGTAAGTTACCCACATACTAAACCTTACCTCTATACAGTTGATAGTAAGATTCCCACTATGTGTCAGAGAATCCAGAGACTGCCCTGGACCATCCCGACATGAGCAGGTGACCTGGATGTCCAGGGATGAGTGCAAAGGAGGCCTTTTACATCAGGTAGGTCCATGCCTGTTATTATAACCATAGGCATTAGCAAATCTCATCGGGCACCCATCTGACCTCATACCAGAGGTGAGCTGCATTTGTTTTGATCAGGGAAAGAAAAGAGGATAAAAATCCATTAAAATGAACCAACTATAAGAGGCAATTGAGACTATCCCATTTATTTGAAGTAGACATTGTATCACAAAACATTTCAAGAGCTTTCTGATATTTGGTCTATTTTTAAAGACTTTCAGTTAGTCATAGATGAACCTCAAAACATACAGCGGCTTGAGATGAATAAATATGCTTATCCAAGCCTGTGACCTGACATAAAAAAGGCTGCAGTGATTTATGCCAACTGAGGAGGTTAAACTAGGAAACGGGCCTCTTGATATACACAAGGATTTTTTGCTGTTACAACTGAAGTTTAGCACAATCCAAAATAAAGAATCTTTTCCACAAGAAAAAAACGCTATTATAATCTAGTCTGATCTCTCAAGACAAGCAAAGAATGTTTCACCCAGTAATTCCTCCATCACGGATATAACTTCAACTTTAATAACACAATACCTTTTAAGATGATATTCAAAGCATCTTGGATGTCTCCAAGACTGGAAGAATCCAACTCATCCCTTCAGAAGTTTGTCAGGACCTGTTTCTTATGTAGTAAAGCAACAAAACAAAGCTAAGATACCTAATCGGTTCAGGAGACAAGCAAGAAGAGTCTGTCTTTGTTCTTTCAAATCTCTAGCTAGTGTTATGCAAAGTCCCTATTTACAAGGCTGAGGTATTTCCGGAGTGAGGAGTGCTGTCCTGAGGGGTCAGTGCTGCCAGCTACAAGGATCAGAGCAGTGGTTCTTTATACAAATAACTACATGCACACATTAGAGAAACCTCTCCCATCAAATGAGTAACACAACAAATAAATTGAAGCCCAACTGATGAGCATGCATTAGACATGAATGGATTGATTATCCCCCAAGATGCTCATCTCCTGGAACAACTAAAGAAATTTGGTAGCAAGTGGCTTGTACCAAACTATAACACTGGTGAGTGGCCACTACACAGCAGCACAAGAGCTGAAGACCCTCCTCCTCCCTCCCTCCAAAAGTATCATCTATAGCCCCACTAAAGCAACGAAGCCCTGACCCAATGCTCACCTGAAATCAATGGGACCAGGTCAAAGTCAAGTGCCCTGTCTCTATCATACCCACAGAGCATAACTGTTCTCTCTGAAACTCCAAAAACACATATCTGAAGGGAATTAAGACAATTTATAGTTGGAAAACTCGTACCTGGAACGCATCATTGCTGTAAAGGCAACATTTTCCCCTCAGTTCTCCACACAAAGCCGTTTGTAAGCACGGTGAAAAAACACTGAGTGCTAAAAATGCAGTTTTACTCATTCCAAAACAAGTTTCCACAAGCTCTCCATAGCTATGCTGTTTTCCAATATCTCTCGACCAATAAAAGACAGGTTTTAAACACCAAAAAGACACCTGCCTGCATTAAAAAATAACTACCTGTAAAATTACATTTTTTTAAAATTAAGTATTTTTTTGGCAGAAGTAGGACTTGACTTTTTGGCCACAGTTCTGTAACTTGCAAATATTTTAACTGATTGGGGTCATATTTAGTTGAGCATTTTCATCCGATTTCACAGGAACTTCTAAACAGTTACACAGCAAAAGAACTCTGAAAAGTTTGGCAACTAGTAAGCCTACCAAGTAACTTTTTTTTTTTAAAAAAAAATTTTATTCTGTCTTATAAAAAGAACAGCATTATGATCATTTAAATCATTATCATGTGGGTTGACCATATGAATACTAGCTGAGCTGTATATTGCAGTGCATTAGGTTTTTTCCAGCTGGGTAATGGACAGAGTTGTTTGCTGTTTTATCTAGCCACATCTGATATCACAAAGAAAATATAAATGGTAAACATGAACAACTTGTCCCAATGCATGGGAAAGCAGACTTTTGCCATGAAATACTTTGCTTTTATTGATTTTGAGACTGAAAGAACTGACTTTCACAGCTTTTTTTTTTTTTTTTTTATGATTTGGATGATCCCACTGTGGTACAATGTCATGAGTTTACCCTTCTCATTTTCCAAAAATCTGCACACAGATAGGCTTTAACTGGAAATTAAGGTCTGGTTATTGATAACAACCTGTGGTGTTTTGAGCAAAAATTCCATCTTGCAGTTTGGATGTTGCTACAAAAAAAAACAAAAACAAAAAAAACCAAAAAACAACAACAACAACAAACAAACAAAACCCCCCACCACCACCACCTTTTTTAGTTTTCATTACATTTTTTTGAGATTTTTTTTCAATGAATTAGTCAAATTCATCAAACTTTCCAGCATTCTGGTGATCAGCAAATCCATGAGCCCAGTGAGACTGAATGCCCATGGGCAGACAAATGTGTTGTTATTTTTTGTCTTCTTTTTAACTTCAATATTGCAGTCTTGACCCAATGCAGTAGCATTTTTGCTTCCCATTTTTCAAATAAACCATTAGACTATCTAATATGACATGTTATTTAGGAAAGGCAGTTTAGGTGATGATTAGCTACTGAATCTATTGTAAAAACATAAAAAGCACATAAGCATGATTTAAACATGAAGTCCCATTTTGTTATTAAACCACTCAGGTTCCATTTGACAGTACAATATTCAGAGACTTAAATTAGCCTTTATCTATAATTATATGGATGCACTCACAAAAAAATAAATATTTTGAAAGATATTTTCTGGGAAAACAATGTCGAGAGAAAACAATGAGGCATTCGTATCAGCCTCTGCCCCGTTCAAAGTAGGTAAAAATGGTATTTTGAGATATAGTTCGCAGGCAAACTGCATGCAGCACAGCTGCTTCAGAATTTGCAAGATTCTTTTTTTGAGAGAGCTCTCATTTCTTTCATCTCAGGAAATAGACAAGCATTTGAACTTAATGGCCATGAAAATGATGTGGCCAGAAGCGTATACACCACTTAAAACTCAATGTTACATTGCCTAAGCAGCTCTGAGTCACAAAGACAGTCAAGTGGCACTTGGAAGCATCACTGGCATTACTTCATTTTATTTTTGACGAGCTCTTCTTTTGTTTCAGTTTGCTCTTCTTTTTTTTTTTCTGTTTTATACATTTCCAGCAGCACAGAAAGCTTCTATGCAGCCTCAACAAAGGCCTGTTTCTGGTATGAGAATATACAGCAGAATTGTCCTTTTTAATTTTAGCTTTAACAATGAAAGTCAGATTTCCAAAGCTCCATCTACAACACAGTATTTTGCCAAGTGAATATATTTTCTTCCCCTCCTTGTAAAAGCAGCACCATAAAAGCTGTACTTTAATAATTACATAGTGCTTTTCACCCACTGATCCCATAGAGCTTTAAAAAAGGAGCTATCACTAGCCTCAACTTACAACAGGAGAAAATAAGGTAGAGAGGGATGAATTCTCGCCATTATTTGTATTTCGGGCAGGCATGAGGAACTCTAATGCAACTAGGACCCTACAGTACCACGTCTTCTACATAATACCAAATAATGGAGGTTTTTGCCTCAAAGAGCAGTCAATAAGGGTGCAGCTCTACAGCAGAACAGGCAAATCCAAGCCCCAGGTCCTCTCCCACCTCCTGGCCATTCACTCTTGCTCTGTTCCTTGCAGCAGCTGGGCCACTCAGGCAAAAAAAGCCAACAAAGAAAGCAGGTACCTGTCACTGTGGGCAGTTGAGCAGCAGCTGTGAGTGCCCACTGTGGGACCTGCTCATGCAGCCAGCTCCCAACACCCCATGCACCCACTGCAGGCACTCACAGGGCATCTCCATCACAACCAGACCCAGGGTTTGTGGGCTGGCCTGCTACCCTCCCCATTGCCCAGGGGACACAGCTAACTTGCTGGTCATCACAGCCTAATGCACTGGAAAATCAAAAAGTCTACTAGAGAATGGAATGGACTGCTGGGAGCTGGACAAAAACCTGCCATAGTATAGTGCTACCTTCTCCTTCACTCCTCCTGTCTTTTGAGGTGATAACAGATCAGCAATTAAAGCAACCAAGCAGTGCCTGTGCAGTAGCACCATCTATACAAAACTTGCTATGGTCATTGTTACTGTGGGTCAGCTGCAGAATGCCGAAAAAGTTAGACTGATAAATTTAATATCAGGTGGCATTTAAGCTGCTGACAGCCTATTAAGCCCACTATGCTGCAGGATGCCGGCAGTTAATTACTGAGATGGTATCGGACCTCACAGTCAGCGTACTGTGGTACACATTGGCTTGCAAGCAGAGCTCAACTAACCTTTTTTAATAAAACTTTAACCTACAGAAGCTTTGAATACAGGAGCTGTTTCATCCTACCACTGCACAGAGTTTGGGCAGTCTGTAGGCTCTTTCAAACAGCAGCAGAGACCAAAGGAGCAACTACACCACCTCCTGCAGCCTTTTTCCAGAAAGCAGGATTATTTCTTGCTGTTGCCTCATGTAACATTGAGATTTACTTTTTTTTTTCCTCCTCTCTTTTTCTTGAAACATAGCTGACACCTAACAAAGTAGCTCTTCAGAGGTCAAAAATAATTCTCTAGATTGGGATAAACCGTGGAAGTATATGCAAAAGATAAATCACTGCACCCAGCCATAACACTCTCCTATTAACAGAGCTTGTGGTATCTTAGGATGGGTCATTTTTGCAATTCCCCTGTCTTTTGGAGCATGCAGAGATGAAGGTGGCCAGTGGCAAGGACAGGAAGCTCCCAGAGAACACACAGTTAGGAGATACCCATCAGCCTACACCAATACCTCATGGCCCAACGCAAAGCTGTGGTCCAAACCACCAGCTCCCACTGTGTGCTGCCAACACTCGCTGCCACAAGTCTCAATGCATAAAGATGGGATTTGGCAAGTTTGACTGGTACAAATAACAGAACCAGAACTGTCAGGCTCTGAGCACCTCTGTTTCTTATTGCCTAGACGCATCAGAATAAAACCAAATATAGTCAAACAGGGAGAAAGTGTACGAGTCAAGGGATTAAAAGCCAGAAGGTTTTAGCCCAACCATGCTTTCTGTTTCAGTGAGGACAGAACACAGGTTCTTGAAGTACGCTGAAGACTGCAGGAAGAGGTTCAAGTACCAAAGGGATGGTCAGCAATATAAAATAACTAGACTACAAAAATTAACAGTGTCAGGCTCATTTGAATGTGTATTTATAAAATGCATTTAAAATAAGGAACTCCTGAGGGAAAGCTATCAAAAAATAATGTAATTAGATATGAGGTCAGGAAAGACATCAAAGGAGTTTAAGATTTCTTCCACTCCACCCAAGAATATCCAAGGAATATAGTTTCAAAGCCTAAGGCACAAGTGCAATTGTTTGTTCAGGTGCTGGTCACATCCTCATTATTTCTGTTGCTGTAACATTACTGCAAACCTCAAGCAGCACCAGCACAGGCAGCCGCCTACCACCATATGGTGAATAGAAATAATTATTTGCTTTTAAAAACTCTTCTCAAGTTATAGACAGATGACCAAAAAGAAATCAAGTTACCACTTGCCATGCAGCAGTATCAGAGCAGCCCAGTATTCAAACAGAGTATGAGCTCTAAAACAGCAAAAGTTGAAGATTTTAAACTAACTCATTTCATTTTGCATTTGCTCAGGGCAAGGAGTGCACACATGGCTTGCTACAGCAGCTCAGCTGATGAGCAGAAGCTCATTAAGCCGTGCCAGCCCAAGCAATTGTGCTAAGACACCCTTAATTTTATGCCACCCTTTGTTTTGGTAAACTCATTCTGTATCAGAAGTGGTGTTGTTTGGAACAGCAGAGAAGTTAGAAGAGCAAACTTGTTAAGCTCTATGAATATGGAGAGAAATTGAGTAAATTTGATACACTGGTAAAAGGAGAAAAGGGATCAGAGAACAGTTACCATAAAACCTCATTATGAAAGCACCCATGAGAGCCATCGGCTTGCACTATTACTATATAAAGACTTTTTGTTATAATGGGGATATCTGAAACAGTGCTCAGTGCAGTGGGACATGCTTTAACTTCACAAAGAATGTTACAACAGGCAACTATTTAATAAGGCTGCTAGAGGATCAGGTCAGCAGGTAATTCACCAGGAGTGAGCCACTTTTAAATATTTTACTAAAAGAACACACTGAGATAATAACATCTCATTTACCAGCTTGCCCTTCAAGATGATACAACCCTAGTATCTCCTTTACAGTGCAGCAGACCTTTTATTAGAGAAGGTCCTTCAATTTAAAGATTCCCCCCATGGTGACAGTGTGCCATTTTGCAGCTAGAGATGCAAAGAGTTCTACATATAAAAGCAACATTTGGGCGGCATTAAAATCTCCCTTTGCTTAAAAATTTAAGCTTTGTGTCAGATGCAGCCAGCAGCAACACCTGAAAAGCTGGTTTCACACACGCCATTACAAGCTGCTGCTTTCAGTCACTCCCATTTCAAAGTTTCCCAAACTTTAAGGACTGTGGATGAAATCTCCCATAGTTGTTCTCTGCCCCTCTTTAACAGCTTCCTCTCAGTTTTGGGAGAAAGTTAGGACTCTGGTTACCTCTGCCTTTTAAAAAAGCCTACAACCCTATACAGAAGAAAATGCCTGCTAAAATACAGTGTCCCCAATTAAGTACTTCAGAGCTACCAAAGGGCACAGTCCAGGTTGCTTGAATGATTTTTGTTTCTCTTTGTGCATGCAGATATTTCTCAAGAATTTTCCATCCTGATGTTGGACATGATTATTTCACTTATAAAACCCATTTCTCATTTCACTTAGTGTACAGAAGAGAATAACAAATGAGACAGAGGGTTACCAGAAGGAGAAAGCAAGTCTGAGCAAGAGAAAAAGCTCTTATGTTACACATGTCTATTTGACAAGATATCTTGCCCAGATAATGGCAGAACATAATGCCTAAAATGGTCTAATTATGGCAGCCTAAATTCTGAGTTTCTCTAATCTTGGAACTCCAAATTCTCCTCAGACTCACATCTATTCAGCTCTGACCAAGAAGCAGAGTCTGAGCTGGGGAAATGCCTCACAGATGGTGCCCAAGAAGGAATGCCCCAAAATACAGGATCCCAGAATGGTGGGGGTTGGAAGGGACCTCTGGACATCATCTCGCCCAACCCCACTGCCAAAGCAGGTACATCTACAGCAGGTAGCACAGGAAAGTGTCCAGGCGGGTTTTGAACATCTCCAGAGATGGAGACTCCACAGCCTCTCTGGGCAGCCTGTCCCAGGGCTCTGTCACCCTCACAGTACAGAAGTTTTTCCTCATCTTCAGATGGAACCTCCTGTGTTTCAGTTCATGCCTCTTACGTTACCCCTTGTCCTGTCACTGAGCACCACTGAAATACAAGCCCACCAATACAAGGCTGAATTTTCCAAAGAAGACTTCTTTTGGTATAACAAAATCCCTAATGAACTTAATGTTAACTTTTCCATTTCCTCTTATATAATTTGGAAATTCAAGTCAATCATGCTTAGCTTGTTAGTCTTTCCTAGGACTCTCCTGAATCCAACAATATATTTTTAATTGTGTCATGGTACATTATTTTAGTTAGGCTGGCAAAGTTCCACAGGCTACTTTCTCTCCACCTCTTTTGCGGGGATTCTATTTACCCAGATACTGAAGCAGAAACTCAGCAGCATGGTGTACTGAATGAATACCTTCATCTGCACAGAAGAAATGGTTTTTGATTCACCATGCAATTAACTCACTGATACTGTAGCACAGTGCAGCTCAAAATCAGACTGCACTGTCTTGGAGAAGCACAAGGAAGATGAATAGAGGTCACTAATATTTAGTCACCAAGATCTTTATAAAAGTCAGAATACTTAGACTGCAATGACCCAAAAAGGCCACTGAACTAATAAAACAATAGAATACATGACATATAAGAAAAAGAAAAATGGGAAAAAAATTGAAAAGGATCCATCCAATCAAACGATGACTAAAGGAGCTGATAAGGGGAATCAAATGCTCTGTGCTGTACCCTAATAACCTAAAGAAAATCTAAAACTTCAGATAATGAGAACAGCAGGGCTCAACCTTCATGTCCCCCAAATCACACACGACCAAAGATGAATTCTCCCCAATGGGTAAGCAACTGCTTAACAGACTGATGATAAAGTGAGCTCAAGTACTCAAATTCCAGCCTCGCTGTGGCTTTCTAGACCCTTTCCAGTTTCCCAGTGGTTTGTCACCATGAGAATACTTTCTGGGACATTCATCTCCTTCACAAAAACATCATCTCATCAGCAGGTAATATGCAACATCCTCCCTGGCAGTCCCAGGAGTGAAGGGAAGGATTTAATGAGCACAAAATCTGAATCATTTCCTGATTAGGACTCAAAATGAGTCGACTTCATTTTCACCATAAATAAATAAATAAATAAATTAAAGTCTTCATGTAGAAAAGGCAAAGGACAGTTTTAACTCATGCATCTGAACACGATGAAACCCTTGATTTCCCTTAAGAGTTTAGGATGACAGATTATCACATTAAAATATTGCCTTCTCAACACCAGGACGCTAGCACTTGTCAGCTAAACTACATTCAAACCACATCTTTAACCAACCACCCCTGTACCACTGTTCAAACAGCTTGCACTGCTATAGCCCATTCCCAGCCTCTGCTAAAGAAAAACACTTGGGTTCCTCAGACAGCCCAAGCCTCAGGCTCTTTTTGTGGACCATGTATAAAAGAGGGGAAGAGGAGACTTTTTTTCCCAAGACACTTCCTCACCTTTATCAAGGGCTTGCATTCTGGTGCTGAATTGTTAGCACACCATCAAAGAAATGACACACTATTAATCACCACCGCAGTGCTGACAAAGCGTGCATTTCCAACAGCACCTTCCACACCACTGTTATTCAACCTGCTCTCCATTCGTTTAAATTAATGTAAAAAAATCAACACCAGAGTGTTCTCAGAGCTAGCAATAAACTTACTGAAGGCTTTTGGTAAAATCTGTATCCAGAGAGGGTGCAAACATGGGAAAAGAGAAGAGCAATTTTAAGTTTTTCAGTAGCAGTGCTCTTTCCAAGCTTTTATTTTTTGTGTGCCTGATTCTCATCTTATCTTCAAATGCACTGAAAAGCAGTGTTGTACCTTAATGAAAAGAAAACACACACACACACACACAAAAACTCCGCCAAACAAATTCAAATTTCCAATCTACAATGGATCAAGAGTTTCCTCGGGCAAATGAGGAAGGCAGTAACGCTGGTGATTCCAGGTGGGACACTACCTCTGTCTGGGAGGGAAAGCAACAAGCTGCTTTTCAATATAGTAAGCAATATCCACAGCCATATTCCAATTGCTGTCAGAACTATCTTATTAATTTTTCCCTATTTCAATACTGAAAATGTTAAGATAATACATAAACAACTCATTCAGCCACAGCTCACTTAGGGCTGACTTTACATAATTTTGTTGGGAATTTTCCCCCATTGGCCTCAAAAATCTGGGTCAACTATTTTTCTTCTTGGATTTCATTTTCTTAATGAAACCTTTGAAAGCCTATTTAAAAGGAAAAAAAAAAATATTCAATCTCTTCCAAGGAAAAATGTGGTTGTTTATGACATTTTACATCAACTAAATATGATGCAATTTTAAAGAAAAAGTTTTACTTAAGTTACCGTGGATGCTCCTGTTCATGACATTTTGATGTCACCAGTTAAATGCAAATATGAGCATTTCTGTTACACACACATGCCAAATATATACATGCCATGCAACCATGCCAATATAGGGCATGTTGATATGAAAATATTTTATGCAAGTATGCTAATCTTACTTTAAGAAGATACAGTGTCTGTCCCAGGAGTGGTATCAGTGACATCCTGCACAGAGGCAGAGCCAGCGCGTGCCTTCACATAGAGCACAACAGACCAAGGATATTTTTCCTACTTCTCCAGGTTTGTTTTTCAAGTAGAAGAAACTCAATTCTCATACTTAAGGAGGAGAAAAAGGAAGAGTAGGGCATTGGATTTGTTATCTGCTAGTGGTTTTCTAGTGGATATCATCAAGGAGAGAGGGGAAAAAAAAATTCTTACTCATGTGTGCAGAACAGCAACGACAGTTCAGGATTAGCTGCAGACAGAAAGACCATATCGGATTAACACAGTGAACCAGTCATCATGCTTACCAGAATATTCAAGAGCAAAAGATTCTGAGGATTTTGGGATAGGATTTAGCAGAATTTGACTGAAAATAGCACCACATTCTGAATAAGCTTTATTGAACACCACAGCACCCAGCATCTTGGCCAAAATGACTTAATGTGCATTAATTTCAGCAGCATTTCTTGTGTAACCATTTAAAGACTCAGTGCATTGGAAGGGGTGGAAAGCTGTCAGAAAAGCGTCTATACAGAAGCATCAGAGTGCAGGCAAGAGCCTTACCTGCAGCGTATGAACTTTTAAATGACTGAAACATGGAGTACGTATTATTACTGTCAGATGCAGAGTCAAGAACCCAGCACAATTTAAGCAGCTTCTGCTGCTGAATTAATGGCTTTCATTGTCGAATTTTTTCCTTCTGCAACACTTTGACTGCTATGACAGCCTTACTTGTGCTAGGGGTTGTCAATAGTGACAAAAGGGCTACTCCAAGCTTCAAATTGCAGGTTGGATTACCTGCATTAGAAGAGCGTATAAAAAATATATAAATTTAACTGGGAAAGGCTTATTGCTGTTATAGCAAAATCTGGCTCTGCAACACTTCAACAGCAAGGAGCTGAAGTGCTCCCAGAGCAGCTGCCTGTGCTCTTCCTTGCCAGCTCTGTAGCAGTTTCCCAGAAGGAAGTGAAGCATCATTTTTGGATCTACATGGATCCATCACTGCTTCCATCTGACAGGAGCTAGCAGTAGGCAATGATGAGTGGAAACAAGCCGGCAAGGGAGAAAACACTCCCTGCTCTTCTGCACCACTGAGCGAATCCTTGCTCTCTCCAGAGCAAGTTACTCCTCAATACAATTTCCCACATTGCAGGAGGAGCCTCACATGAACAAGCAACAGGTTCACAGTCTGGCCCTTTCCTGAGCCAGACAGAAAGGCCACTCACAGCAAACCATAGCCTCTTGCGACTCAGCTTTGCATTTTGCCCATTTTCCCTTGGGTACTGCAGAAGATAAGCACAATTAACAACATAAAGCTCTTTTAACCTGGTAGTTCAATTTAAAGACAAGTTCCACGCATTCATACAATGTAAGTGTGTTAAAAGTCTTATTAATCATCTGGGCAAGCACTGCCTTAAATTTGGATCTTTTTTGGCTACCAATTCCAGCCACTACACTTGTAAACCATTGCCATTTACATGCACACAGATTGATACCAAATACCTAGAGCATGAAAAGGACAGTAAATAGATAGCAACTGATAACACTGTTGATGTTAGAAGATACTTTAACGTAACCCAGCAGCACTGGTGGCTGGAAAGCTCTGTAGAAGTGCTACTGGCACCCCTAAATAGTCACCCTCATAGCTGGCCATTCAGTAACTGGCTTGATTAATCCACGGTCTTGGCCAACCTTTGAATAAGCACACAAGCTTGTCTGTAATAGAGACTCTTGTTTTATTTTTCTCAACTTTTCTTGGCAGTTTACACAGCAGTAAATGACAGAAGGTGCAGAAGGACTAAATCCTAGTTCATGGTCGACCTGGCTGTTCATGCACAGACAAGGGATACCTGGAAAGGCAGCCACAATATGCGAAGCTGCTGCAGCCACTGGCCATGCTTTACCTGTCCCGTGAGCAAATGAAGCTGATCACTCTTCATCACTATTAACATACTGATATGTAAAAATAAATAAATAAAATACATACAAGCCTTGCCTGCAAATTCCTCTGAAACTCCTGGGAAAAAAAAACCAAACAGAAACCCTTCCTGGTGTAACAGCGGGCACAGATCAGCAGCTAAGTTAGCTCTAAAGGCAAATATTCCATTTACACTGAGAGATGCAGTGTGCCGTAATATGAATAAGGAACAAAGACCCCTTTCATTCTGCTGACAAATACAGTATAGCATGTCACAAATCACAAGGGGAGCAGACAACACAATGGCAGCAATTAAATGGGTGTCTTTTTATTAAGAAACACATAGAGTAATGACAGGCTATGTACACTCCTCTCCCCCAAGCCTTCAGAAATTATACTGGCTAACATGGCTCTAAGTATTTAGAGATGTTACTTTTGTTACACAGAAAAATATCTTCAGGAGGGGTATATCCAGCCAGTGCATATGCACAAATGCAGAAGCAGATTTTGTTTGGTTTTATACATGCTGTACACCTTGTTTATCGCAATTCACACACAGCTTCTGCATCTCATTCACAATTGATGTATTTCTGGAGAAGCTGAAAAAAGCCATGCCCCTTTTAACTCTCTCACTGCTGAATTTCAACTGAGACACCGTATTTGCCGTTTCCATCCTTGCTCCCTGCCCTGGTGACCCAGCCATTTCATGGGAGATTCACTCCCAGCTGTCACACCTGCTTAGTTGAGTGGTTGTTTTGCAGAAAAAAGGATCCTCCTGGCCCTGCCATGCCTTTAAGATGTGACCAGTCTCTCTGAGCCAGCCCCACTCTTGCTTGCCAGAGCTAGCACAAGGGACCACTGCCCAGCTCAGCTCGCAGCAGCCAGCACCTCGCCCCACGCTGCAACCCCAGGAGCGGAAACACGCGCCAGTTCTCGCCTCCTACTTTACTTTCGGCATGCGCGGCTGTCTGGGGAGCAGCTACATTTCTACCCCAGATGAGTGCGTGCCTCGCGAGGTCTCCTTCCTGCCCCCTCTTCGGCTGAGCCGCGGGAGGACAATGTGGGGACAGACATTTAGCAACACCTGCTGTATCGCATTAATATGCACAGGGATGTATTGATGGGTTTTCCCATCCAACACTAAGACTGCATTGTTCGGGGTGATCCATCAGTGGATCGCTCTCCCCCCTCCCCACACCCCCATCACACCAGCCCCACAAGCCCCCTTCTGACATGTCCCCTTGTCTCCCAGCTCGGGCTGACGACCACGTTTAGGAATGCACTTCATTAAATCGGAGCTGCCCCATTCCGACCTGCAATGCGGAGGCAGTACAAAGCAAGCGCCACGCTTCCTCCCGCATTTCGTTCAAAAGCCCCATTGTTCGGCAGGCATCTGGTCCTGATCTCAGCCTATTCGTGCCCATTGACCCCGCTTTTCGCGGCGCACCCGCTCGCCAACGGGCCTCACGTAAAGCCTGCTTGATGAATTAAAAAGCAGCACTAGCCATCTGTCCTCCCAGGCTGGGCGAAGGCTGTGCAGCTCCGCTCCGCAGCTCCCTTCCCAACCCCGCAGCCTCCCGTGAAAACCCGCTCTCTCCTTCCAGACACAACCTGCAGCTGAGGAACCGCTGGGTTCACTCCGTAAACACAGACCTAGCTTATCACATTTACCGCTTTTCAGTTCTTCCCTTAGCATCTAGGAAAGAAAAAAAAACCCTGAAAACAAAAAAAGAGAGAATACAACAGAACGTTCTCACTTGCCTGAGTCCTTCGAAATTCAAGCACAAATACAAGATTAATCCTTCCTTTGTGAGGTCTTGTCTTTAAGTCGTGGTATGTAATGATCCTCAGCACTGCAGCAGAGGGGAATAAAAAATGCAGGGATCATAAGCAGGGGGAGGACAGGGCTTACTTACATCAGGGTTTCTGCCACATGACAATAGGTTTGAGAGGGAAGAATAAGCTGGCAGCAGCAGCTGACAGTGCAAAAGGGAGAATGCAGAAGCCTGCCTTTTATATTATTGGTGACATTTCTAACACATGACAACAATTTCCATCTGTATTTAAGCTGGGAGTGTGAGGAAAAGAGCATTACATCACGACTCCTCTATTCCTAGGGGCTGGGGAATATGTAGGCCAGGGGGATTAAAAAGCACCTGTGTATGCTGGAGATCTGAAATACCATGAGGCAGATTTTTCCCTCTTCTCTTCTTTCTCCCTCACCCTTTTTATTTCTCTATCACCTTCACTGAGCTGCGGTTTGAGAATATGACCAGGGAAGTGCAAAATGGTATTGTCCTAGTTTGCAAGGCATGAGAATGGGGGAACTATGCAAATATGTATTTCTAGCTCTGTCTCTCTCTCTGTAGGAGATACAACGCTCATTTCTGCAAGCAATCAAGCAGAATACAGAGCATCTTTCTGTTTTATGCTTTCAGTTTCTCTTAAAGTACCAACTTTCATCTTCCTTTTAAATCTGCAGGGAATTTCAGTGACAGTAGCAATGATGATTTTTTTTTTTTCCTTTCTTTTCCAGCCAACACATGTCTGTCTTTTTAGAAGTAAACATCAAGAACAGGGGCCAAAGATATTTTGGAAAAGCACCTGACTGCTTCAGAGCCAGCAGGTGTCCGACTTGGATGCTTTCCACATATCTCACAGGACAGGATTGCTTAGACGCGGTACTGAAATCCCAGGGGACTCCATCCTCACAAGGAAACCTGCTCCTCCGCAACTCAATGACTGCCTCGCCAGGGCTCATGTGGCTCCACCAAGGAAGGCTGGGATGTGTGGATCCCAAGGAATGCACAGGAGGTGCTGATGAGGTGGGCACAGGGTGCTGTGAGGCCACCCCTGGTCACCTGCTCCCATAGGGACAGCACCCACTGCTGGTGTTCTAACAAGCAAATGTTTTGAACCACACCAGCTAACAGTCAGAACTTGCAAAGCAGCTTGGTACAGGTGTGGACACGGGCAACAGCTCACAAGTTTATAATATGTGTGTGTGAGGGCCAGGCAATACAAGGAAAAAAACCATAATCCCTATTCCATGACCAAAGCCAACAGCACAAATACAGCAGCTGCTCTTGACAAAGTACCTGATCCCCAAAAGTGTTTGAACTGGGTAGGGGCAAAATGCCATCAAGACTCAGCAAGCCTTATGATACCTTTAGAAGAGAAACGGCCACACATGAACAGAATGGCCTGCTTATGAATTTATAAAACAGATTTAATTTTATGGGACATACATATTTCCATGAAAACATCATCTGGCCCACGGTGTTGGTCCATTATGGATCTCTTGTTTAAAAAGAAGAGATAAAAATTCTTTGCTCAAGATTCATCTTCCTGATCTTTCAGTAACAGCTTCATTGAGTCTTAGGCTGTTTTTTGAGTATGTGTCTGGTCAGCTCACAGTCCCCATGGGAAGTCCAAAGCCTGTGATAATGATGGGTTTAGAGTACTGGATACAGTAAATTTGAAGACTGCTATACGAAACTAAATAACTCTTAATTCCTCACCCCTTCTCTTCATGTTCACAAAATAAAAAAATCTGCACAAACCAGACTGAAACTCTCTCACCAGATGATACTTCAAGGAGGCAGCACCTAAATGGGACATTCCAGAAAAAAGCCTCTTTATTAAAAAAAGAAATGGAGCATTTTACTTCACATTTATTCAGAGATGCAGCTCCCCAATCATTTATGAAAACTCTTTCATAAGATTTAGAAGGGGAGAAAAAGGAAACAATGAAATGACTTATTTTTAATCTGGGGTTTAAAGGCTTTTTTACTTTCCAAAAAAAGTCCCACACACAAAGAAAGAAATTCAATGCAAACCTCTGTTTCTGTATCATGAAAGCCCCTTGGAGCACCAGAGTAATCAATTTCTCAGAGCTTGTGTGGTCTACAGCAAAAGCCAAAGAAGGTATTTAAGTTTATACAGCCTTCAGCATTTTGATGGCTTGCTTTTGAAATATGACATGTTTAAATTTTATATCTTTTTTACAGTTAGTTATGTCTTAAGAAAATGGTTGCTGTCAGTAGAAAAAATAGAAACAAAAGAGAAAAAAAATGAAATTCAACCTGGTTTTGAGCTGCTTGCCCATTCTAAATTCAAAGTAATTCAAAGTTGCACCATGAAAACCATGTTACAGTCATAATTACAGCTCCCTTCATTACATTATACCCATTCTTATTTTAGCATCAAACACTTTGGCTCATACTAACAAAGAAAAAATATTAAATAAGAGTGGTGCTCCAATGCCTAGCACCACCAGATAAGCATCCACACAAGTTTACAGGAACAGTAAAGCAAATACTCTGTCAGATGTGAGAGAACTTTCTACCTTTGAGCAGAAAGTCAAAAGCAAACCATAAATCACTTCAGGACAGGGAAAGAAGTCTTTGTCCTTACAGTAACCCCAACTTCCCATCATGAAAGAAGACCATCTTGAGACAAGATTTTACAGCTGGGATTTAACTCACAGGGTAGAAGAAGTGTGAGATAGAGCACTCTTGTAGGTATGAACAAACTTCTCCAACAGACTTCTCAATCTTTCGTCATTACATTTTGGATCCAATTCACTTACCATGTGGGAACAGCAAATGGGGAACAAACTGTGAATTCAAATAACTGTAAACTCAGCAAGATGTGGAAATAAAACACAGATGGTGCACTTCAGATTAAGGGTCAGCGTTTCAGCATCGCTTTCCACTTTTACATTCTGATAGGTGATGTATAACAACCACCTCCTCTTCGAGACAGCGCTCTAATTAAACCATGACTCACTTAGGAAAACAAGGAGGCAAGCGATACCTCCGCAGAAGCCTCCCTGCCAGTTGAGAGGAGCTAAGGTTACTTTGTTAAGCTGAGGCTCAAGGTTTTGCTGCTCGAGCATTAACCTTTGAGAGTGGAAATTGTCTCTGCTGGACAGACAGAGCTGAAAATAGTTTCTTCAGTTTTTCCTGCTCCCAGGCACACTGCAGCAGGGTTGCTCTGCCTGGAAGGGCTGTGCCCAGCACCCATCACAGCCCCTGCGTGGTCCCCTCTTCACCTCCTACATCTCCAGCAAGATTTTCCAGAGGCTGCTCTTGGTTTGCGAAAACCGAGAACACGAGCACTGCTACCAGCATTACCCTGTGCCAACCCTGACAAAGTGCCCAGTACTAAAACACCTCTGCAGGTCTGCATCATGCTCGCCTGAACATTGGGTTCGTTCTGTTCTCTAAAATCAATTTTGTCCTAAATCTCAGGAATGGAATTTAGGATGACTCTATTTTTGCTGTGAAGCATTAATGGCATGCCCAGGGCCCTCTAGGAAAGGGTCTGCTTGTAAGCACAAGTTCAAAGAAAAAAATAAAGGAGTAAGTACAGGTTAGATGAGAGAACAACTATAAATCTATAGGAGCTTGAAATGCCAGATAGCGAGTAGCAATAGTGATTGTAAGGTGACTATTACCTTCAAAATATGCCGGAGGTTGTTTATCAGATCAGAGTTAATGAGGGAGAAATCTAATACTACTATAATATTAAATTTACCATTTTAATGGTATCATCAATGTTCTATAATGTGGGCAATTTACAGAATGTCTGTCAATGTGATTCTCCAGTGTGGTTAGTTACACAGGAGCAGCACTATCACATCTCATCAGCTGTTCCCTTCTAAAAAACACTGGGTGTGTTTTCCAGAGGATTGCAGAAGGCTGAGAGAGCAAATTACATATGTAAAATTATGGGAATGCAAAAACGGGAAAGATATTAATGAACATTATGGGATGTTTACATTCCTGAAAGAACTTGGTTCAGCCTTCCTACTTCTGCACTGCCATTTAGTGTCCTGCTGGGTTTTCCTCAACTCTCTTGTACATCTTGCAACACTTGCTGCTTTTCTCAAAACCTTACATACTTGGATTTAGGAGAGCTGGAAGTAACTTCATTATTCAAGTACATTTTCAGCTCTCATATATTAGCTCCCTCTAAAAAACCAAAACACCACCCTACCCCCACCCCCCACCCTAGAAAAACATGAAAGAAGATGGCAGTAAGGGCTCAAAAACTTAAGAGGTTAATGAAGAGTCAGAACATCCAATTTCAAGTTTTTGATTACCAAAGACTTGTGAACAGTAGGAGATGGTAATGCATTTATAAATATCCATCTCCTCATGTATTCAAGGAAGAGTTTGCTAAAAGCAGCAGCTTCTTAATTTGGAGTTCCTCCTTCCTCTGTCACCTGCCCTAGCCCCTCAGTTCTGAGGGATGCCAGTTCAAATTCCTGTAACAGCAAAGGTTACCTGCACATTTTTAGCATATGATAATCTCCCATTAGGTAGTTTTAAATTTGGTAGAAAAATCCATACTGCAGTGGCAGGATTGGAGTTGCCATAATAGTTTGACATAAAAATTAAGTATCATCTATTTATCTAGTAAGTGATACTTCTTCTTCCTACAGACCTTTTTTTGTCAACACTGGCATTTGTCTACAGTTTTTTCCCTAGTACATGAAGTGTTAAACCTAAAGTTTAAAGAAAAAGTGCAGGTAGTGAATGAATGATGAAGCATAAAATATAATTCAATGGCAGATGACACTTCCAAGGGTCTTTGATGTTCTCCATCTTCAGCTCCAAAAAGACCCTGCAAGTAGAACTGCTAGATCACTATCCACCTGATGACTCTGTGATACACGTCTCATTCTGAAGACACATTAGCCTTTCAAAGAGCCATTTATTAAACATTGCCATTTAAATAATAATTTTCACAATTCTCAGTGCAACAGATGTATTCCCTCTTAAATAATAAATTAAGAGCAGCCTGGGACACTACAAAGCCCTCTAAAAGGAATTCAAGGAACTAGTGTCCCCCTTAAACAAATCTGTTCTGGCAATGACCCAGGAATCTTGACTTTATAACTCAAAGCTCTAATTATTCAAGAGGACATTATACAAAAAGGATTCATCTAGCCCTTTATGACTAATAGGAAAGATTTATTTCTCCTTCAATAGGGGCAGAACTAGAAATATTTGTTCTATTTTTTTCTACCTTCTTATTCACTGGGGGTGGGGGGGAAGGAAATAAATGAAGATTAATTTACAGTTATTCCTAGCAGAGGTACTGGGTATGACTCTCCCCAAAGAAAACCAGCTAGCAGAATCTAAACAGCTTTATAAATGATTACATGGCTAATCTCCTCTCTGCTGAAATAAAGAGAGAAAGGATTTAGAGGACAAATACAGCATGCTTTATGTGAAGAAGCACGGTCTTGTTAAAAAAAGGATAATTGTTTGAAGATGAAATGTAGCACGTCTGCATCCCCATCAAACCATCAGGGGCTTGTATCTGCCATTGCCCTCCTGGGCTCAGAGACTGTCATGATAGCAACGTATGTGACTGGGAATTTCCTCCTCTGCAATGTCACTGGTTTTGTCCACACTATATTGCGGGCACCACACTGGACCAGAATAATATCATATAAATAGGATTTTCAGGGATCCTCTTTTCAGCGCTAATATCTTTGATGAAAGAAGCACAGGACTTTTGTAACTGTGAAACCACTATGCAAATCAGCAGATCCAAGCACAAACATACCTATACAGAGCAATTATCAACACCTTTCTGGAAGGTGTTGATAATGAAACACCAAATGTGAATCAACACAAATGTAAGTGGAAGAATAGGTTAAAAAATGGCTACACATTTAATTCTTTTCTCATTTTAAACTGTTCCTCTTGCCTGGAACACTCATTCTCTTGGCTTGTAGCATAATCAATACACTGTAAACCTTGAACAGATACATGGTGGTGATCGAAAAGAAATCAAACCGCCTCGATCAAATAAAAAGCTGGGACACTGCAGCCATCATAAAAGATCTAATCAGGATCCTGGGATGTCATATGAAAAACTATGGCAGGACAGAGACAGTTTCAAAGTAAATAATGTGGGGTAATTCATTGCCACCCCTTCAACCTCTAAACAGCAGTACCTGCTCTCACCTCTGATTTACACTCTGCTTTCCCAGAGACTCACAACCTTTACATTTCAAAACATGCACAGACGTTTGCACTACCTCAATACCCACTCACAGATGCTTTGCCATAGTACAAAGCAACTGCAATGAAAAAACGCAAAATTAAGTACACTAGGGACTAACAAAGAAGACAAAGAAAACTAGCCGTGTAATCTCTTCCCACACTTCTTATCCAAATCTCCTTTGGCAAGTGGCATGGGAGAGCCTATAAGGCTGAGCTCTTCTGCTTTGTACTGTTCTCTGGTGCCTCATGCAATTCCAACTGGGTGTACAGTGAAACACAAAAAAGCTGTTCCTCACAAATGGGTAAGCAGATGGAGCAATATTTGCTATCATAAGTGCTTTTATTTCCAAATGTAAAAAAAAAAAAACCCAACCAAACCAAAACAAAAACCACACCACCAAAACCCAACACCCAATAGTTCCACTGGCACAAAATGTACCATTGATCTGAAAGGACAGACCAGATGGAAAAAAAGGTCTGAAGTTTCCTAGATTAAACAAAAATTACTGTATATAGAAAGCAACTCTACTACGGAAATATTGACCATGTTGCTCAAAACAAGGCATTTTTCTCTCTCAAAAATGAAACCACATTTGGTTCACTAATATGTGAAATAACTGTATCCCTGAAAACTGCAGGAGACACTGCTGCAATTCTGCACTCCCTGGAACAGAGCTAAAAGGATTTTCTAAACCCGCTGGTTGCACTCAGAATACAGTCCCTGCTGAAAATACAGGAAAAAGTAAATGTATGTACATTAGCTGGCATGGAAAATATACCTCATATTCTTTAGAGTTCAATTAACCCACAAGAAAATGTTCTTGAGAAAAATTATCTTTGTATGCTGCTGGTACCTGCATGTTACACCCTAGTGATAAGGAAACTACTTTAAAAACATTTAAAACTTCTCCTAACATAAAGCTTGTAAACCAATTAATTATTTTTTGTGTGTTAGAGATCAGCCCGCTGTTCATCATCTTATCAGTGTGCGTCTTCAAATGAATATTTCATAGACACTGCAACTTTTTCTCATTACAAAAGCAGAATTACACCTTTAGGAAGAGAACTGCAACAAAAGGTACTTGGATAATAAATACGGCTGCAGATCTGGAAAGCTTTTGAGAATTCAAAGAACATTTGTGTACATAAACTGATGATTTATTGCCTGTGAAGAAAAATAATGTGCACTGTCAGTGATTCTGTTTATCCTTAATAAAAATTAGTCACTAAAAATAGGTTGAAATTGTGACTCAAATACCCCCACATGTAAAAACACATACATTTGTACCATAAAGGTCTTTCTGCTTTACTTCAACAATTTTTCTCAGTATATTGATACATTTTTATATTCAATATTCTAAAGAAAAGATCCTTCTGTAAGCTGGTTTGCATATCCCTTCCATCAATTCATTTTGGAGTTCAGACGTACTTGTTAGGAACCCAGTGCTACAGGACTTTAAAAGCTATCCTGGGAAATCACCCAAGTCTGCATGTTTGACAGCAGTTTCATCACAGCTCAGCCCGTTTCGTCTCTCTAGTCTTCCAATAGCTGCAGATGACGGTGGTTACACATAGCAGTTTATTCGACCTCCTGGAGCAACTAAACTACCCTTTGGTAGTTCTATTTTCCATGGAAACATTTAATCCAGATAATAAGGTTCAATGCGCTCTTCTACATCCACTTAAAGTTTGTCCTATAAATACTGTGAAGTTTCCTTGCTCAATATTATTGGTTTTCCTTAGAAAGGAGACTTCCTTTGCACTAGCATATCACTTGGAATAATGAAACTTATTCTCATATTTTCCACTGAAATGCAAGAGAGCTCAGGCCAGCCAGGTGCCTGGGTGCTGCTGTCTTCTTCTAAGCCTCCTTACAGATCACTCAACACTTACACTATGGATATTTATTCATTTTGCTCCACGCTCCCCTATAAGACTAACCACAACAGTTGGAGCTACTGTTCTGTAATTGAAAACAGAGGAACAGATCAAACTCTGGGAAGGTGAGAGAACAGACAAAAGAAATGAAAGTGGAAAATCTCCAACATTAAAATCTCCATCCAATTAATCCCAGGGCATGTACTTGTTTTGGGAAAGTGAATCAATTGTTGAATGATGGATGACCTCTTGAGGCTTTAAAAGACAATTTTGAGAAGAGGGGGGGAAAAAAAATAAAAAAGAATATAGTGTCTAGGCTGACATCTAAGACTTAACTCTTGGCTAGCCATTACATTGTCCCCGTTTCATCCACCATCAAAAAGACCTTGTACTTCATGGAGTTTTACTTCTGAAGATTACAGTCTGGCAAAGAAAGGAATTGTACAGTACTGAAATAAGATAAATGCAGAATATACATGAATAGAGAGACCACTGATCTGTCATTTCAATCATGCCTGCACCAGGTATACAGTTTTGGCAAGTAAATGTGCAGATGCCAGACCCTCCACAGCCACCTCTGCATGCCACATGGGACCGAAACAAGTGGAGAATCAAGTAAATGTGCTCAGAGAAAAAAAAAAATGATGCTGAGATAAGCTTTTATGGAAATAACATCATACCTCTGATTCTTCTTGATACACTTTGAAAAGAAAACTGCTGTCAGGTTATTGCGAATAAGCAACCAGGACAAATGGGCAGTACTGCTTGTTTATTTTAAACAGATGCCCTCTACCATCATTTCAAAACGAGGAAGATAATCCTGTCTGTTCAGCCTTCCGTGAACAGTGGTTTAGACACGCTGCTGCACTGTAACATTAAAGTAAGTTGCTATCAAATATCTTTCTCAATTAACACCATTGCACAGATATCCCAAGGTAAGGCTACTCGGAATCATCTATTTAATGGATATATTCTTACATGTACTTCCAACTAATCACATTTTCCACTAAGCAAATCTTCACATACGCCAATCCTGTTTGGGGGAGTTCTGCTCCTAGAAACACTCACTGAAACCTAAAGCCAGAAGATGTCAACACACTCTACATGATGGACTCTCAGCCTCCCCCCAAATCATGTGTAATGAAAGTCGCATCAACCTCTGTTGACACAGGTGGACTCAGACATGCCACAAGATGCCCCAGCAAGGTGCCTCAAACAGTTGGTAAACCTGGTCTTTTGCTCCTAAGTGTTTAGGCTGGCAAAATTGAGCTGGAGTAAGTGAAAGAGAAATAAGCTGTGGGCACAGTTTCTGCATCAGTCAAAGCACTTCTGGTCCAGTCATGGTCAATCAGTAATCATGAAATTGTTGCCAATTCACAGACTACTCCAAGCTCAATGGAGCCATTAACTAGCCCACAAATAGAGTATTCTTTCTGGTGATCTTCATTAGGCACATCAGAAAACAGGAAAAATGTGGTGCTTCACAACAAAATGAGGCAAAGGGGATAGCTAGAGACTGGACCAACACCTTGCTAATCTGGATGATGCATTTTATGGGTTTTTTTCTAGTTTTGACAGTGGCTTCTACATGGTGGGAATGCGATCAGTTATTTATCTGAACACATAAGGAGAATAACTTTGCTCAAGTTGAAGGTGTTGATTTTTTTTCTTAAGCAGAAGTGAAAAATACTAAAAAAAAAAAAGTTTCTGACCCAGCACGTGACGTTAACAGTGAAAAGAGAGCATCACAAAGGAACTGAAGGAAGTAACACACAGTTGTTTCAGCTGAAATAAAAGCTACTTCAGTGGCTGAACTACACTAACTCTTTCAAAGATTTGTACATTGTAAATGCATGGCTTCATAAGCACTTATACACCATCCAAATACATAAATAAGGTGTCCTGCCTCTCTTCCTTACTCTGGTTTGGTCCTAGATTATGATGCTGAAGTTGTGAATTCCAGAGGAGAATGCTTTGTGTCTGTAAATAAACTCGTGGGTTTGGTGTGATAGTAACAGCAGAGTACTCACAACAGCATGACAACCAGACTTGGAGGCCACCTGGAATCTTGTCACAGCTGTTGTTTACTACAGATCTTTGCAGAAAAAAAACCAGCTCAATGGGGAGCAAGGAGTTGAGGGTACAAAGAGTCGAAGGAAATTTGCTGGCAGGGCAGAGGACACTGAGGAACACGGGAAGACTTCAGCTTGCAAAAATAACCATGTGGTTCATCTCCTTATTTCAATAATACTTCACTTTTGGGTCCATTTCAAGGTCTCATTTTTTTATGACAGCTCCCATGTTTAGGGATGAAGTCCTCTGGTCTCTCAGAAAACCATTCCTGTATCACTCATTTAGACAATGGTCGTATCTCCTTTGGGGGCTGGCATCACCCCACTCTCTTACCCTCCACTGTTCACCAGAAAATAAAGCAAATGCTTAACCAACTCTCTTAAAATAAAAAATCTAAATGATGCTTAAGCAGTGTGTCACTGTCATATGAAATAACGAGGTCAAGTCAAACTTTCTGCATCTTTCCTCCTCTCTGCTTGATCTCTATCATCTACAAAAGCTAGAGCCACACCTTCACTCAGTTCCCGAGTCAGCCAAGCACGCAACCAGCATGTGGCTGTGCGGGAAACAGAAGCCGTCTGGGTTTTCTCACCACTTCTACCAAACCAGTCAGTGCTGAACCACGTGGGATTCTTACTAGAATTTCCAGGGAAGAACTAGTTAACATTGCCTTTCTTCCTTTTGCATTACTAATTATCGCCTCATTTAGCCCTTATATTAGTGTAAAAAAAAGCAGCTGTCAGGCCAAGCACGGTCAGTCCAAGTGACCTTGTGTTCTTGTTCATGTTTACCACATAATCAGCAGGGAATTCCATTTTCAGAATACAAGACTTCATAATCCATTAGCACCAGAGATTGGTCCAGGGCTCTGGATTTACTGGTCACGTGTACAAGGAATAAAAATATGAGTATACAGCTAGATTAATCTCCAGACCTGTAAAGTATCCCAACCCACCGTGCGTGCAGCAGTCTCATTCAAATTCACATATGAATATTAGCATCATTCTTAAAAGCTACCGCTAATACCATCCCCACAGGACATGAAGAAAAAAATTAAATGCTACCTGCTATGCAACCCTGCAAGTATGGAGGCACACAATAACTAACTCAAATTCTCAGATTTTCCATTTGTTTCATAAATGGAACATAAGTACTGATGTTTTTATTAATACATCAACAACTCATATCTCCCCCAGCTATTTCTAAAGGCAGGAACCACTTTTACTGCTCTTAATTTTAAATCAAAAGTCTTTAGCATGTCCAAGCAGATTAGCTCATCAAGTTCAATAAATGAGAGAAAAGAATCAATAGAAAGCATTTCAAAATGTAACCTTGGTAACGCACAAAATGCTTCCACAGAACTTACGCTCATTTGCTTTATTCGCTGCTTTAGAAACTGGAACATAACGCATAAGCAGAAGGACATTAACATCATGACATTGCATCTCCCGAGCCTAACATCGCCCATGCTCTCCTAGAAGGCACTTTCTGCAGTATGCTTTAAAAACCTTCAGCCTGGCAAGTTAGATGATTGAAAACTAATCATATTTCATGTTGACAAAATAGAAAATGGAAGTGTTCAATAGAAAACAATAATCCATATTTATTCTTTATGTCCATGCACAGCACTTTCAACATAATTTAGTTCATGCTTTCCACTGATAAAATGAGAGTAAACTCAATGGTGATATACAGCAATCTGCCATTTGAAGAATCAACATTTGTCAGTGCTACCAAACAATTCTAACTGTAGTCCTACACAGTTCTCCTGAATGCAATGCTTATATTGAAAACAGCTATTAATCTACTTACCATTATGTGATATTTGTTGGCAAATACCAATTTTGGAGTGGCAACATCATTATTCAATATTTAAATAAGTCTACAACCTCTGATAAACAACCTCTGACTCATGTTGAAAACTTCAAAATACTTCTGTTGCTCATCTCAGCACGCTATAACTAACATGTTTACTAGTTCTTCTCCCAGCCTGGGTTGAAAGGCATAACATTATCCCCACAGCTCAACCTACAGGCAGAAAAAGCTTTTCTTTAGAGTAGGCTGTCCTGGCAGCTGGGGAATGCCAAACAGAGGTGCAATTAAATTGGATCATTCTCCACTCTTTGTACATCTTCCCAAAATGCCAAGGACAGTCAGATTTTGGGTAAGGATTCTGAACTTCTAAAGATTACACTCTCTAAACTTCTTGGTTTTCCTAGTGGTTGCTTTTTGAGTGAAAAAGAGCATTTCTTTCTCAGCTTCACTACCTCTTGTTGCTTATCTCCTACTTGAATTGAGGATGACCTTCCAACAGTGACAGTTGCCTGCTACAATGGCACCCAGCCATAAAATGCTGTTCAATTTAACAAGTTAAATAAGCATCAGAAATAATGTTCTGCTAAGGAAATAAAAATAAAAGCTGTTCTTTTATTCATATGTTTCAAATCAATAAAGGAACATTCACCATAAGGAAATTAGCGAAGACTATTTCTAAGGGAAGTATTCACTTCCTTTAGGCTGTTTTTTTAGGGTTTTTTCTTCACAGTAAGCATCGCAGACCTGCATCAAACCATCAACTGTTTTAAAGAGGTCATCAAAAAAAATCAAGAGTTCAGAGATGAACTGGTTTCCTTTTCAAGCCTACCTGAACCCTATCTGCTGTTATACATGGAATTCTGCCCCAACCAAAAACGGAGTCACCCCCAGAGCCATGCACACCACCACGTAAAGGCTGCCTCAAAAAAAAAAGAAAAGAAAAAAAAGAAATTCTACTACATGAAACCCACCAGGTCAATGTTTTGTTACTTACAAGGCACAGCATGGCGATAAAGATTATCTCTAATAGTCTGCTGTAGATCGTGATCTGGTGATCCTTTCTGAAATCTCTGGTTGAGATAATGTCTCAGGTCTTTGTTCAGTCTGCTTCCTGCAAAGTAAAAAAAAAAAAGCCATTTATTTATTTCTAAATGCACACAATTAACATTTCCAATTCAGGCAAATGTTAAGACTTCCATTCAGAGTCCCTTAAATTATGGCATGCTGACTTTACAAGCGGAGGCTCATCTTCCTCTACAAATGGCTAATTACCAAAAATAACTTGCTGTAAACAAGAGGTCTCTCTTGTCTCATAATGCATCTTTCTTCCTGTGGTGTTAAACAGATCATCATTCCCTTTTATCACTTATTTGTCTGAGCAAATGGAGAAAGACAGATGATGTGAGAAAAAAGAGAAAAAATAATAAAGGTAGAGTATTGCTTTTACAACTCACTGGAGGGTGAGCTGGGCAGACAGACAGAAGGCAAAGGCTGCTCCCATCAGAGGTACTAATATAGCTGAACATGGCACAAAATCAAACAAGTGCTACACTTTGCACTAGTATCTACCCCAGCACACAGCAGGAGTCAGAAAAGAACTGAAGGAATTAAAGAGCACCCAAAGTCCTTAAAAAAAAACCCAGAATAATATCCAACACTTTTCACTTACATCTATTTATTTCCTCATTCTGTTTTGAATGCTTTCAGAAGTGTGTGAGAATAAAGATGAATGAGTTGAAAACAAAACAGACAAAAAACAAACAAAGAAAAAGAAACATAGTTGATAATGAACATTGCTAGTTGCTGAACACCAAATCCTTTCTTGTAGCAGAACGTATGAACCAGGGCAACTTCATTAATTCTTTTCCCAGAAATGAAATATTTCCAAGTCTGGAATAACTTTGACACTAATATGACTGAAAAGCAAAAATAACCCCACAAGAACATAGAGAACAGGGACAGAAACTCTTCTGTTCTAAAAAGAAAAGAAAAAAAAAACCAACAAAAAACAACAACACTGGAAAAGCTACAGAGAAATGCAACCAGGATGATCAAAGTGTGGAGCAGATGCCATATAAGGACCCAGAGAGAGGGTTGGGATACTGCAGCCTGTTGCAGACATGTCTCCAACACGCCCAGAGGGCAGGTGGGGACTGGCTGCTCCCTGCCTCTCCCAACACACAGACTAGAAGACACGAACCAATGCTAACGGGAGGTTGGTTCAAAACCACACAACAGCAGCAGTAGCTCACACAGGCTGTGGCAGGTCTCCTTGCTGGAGAGTACTGCGGGTACAAGGAGCTTATTGAGGAACTTCAAGGGGAGACTGGAAAAGCATTTGGAAGATGGACCCACTGGGAGTTGCAAAAGAGGGTGTAGGAAATCCCTTGAGCTGAAAATGAATTAATATAAAAGAGCAAGATATTTGATATTCCCTCACTTCTTTTCCCAGGTCTCCCAGCCACCAGCACTGAACTGCATGTATCATACAATTTAGGCTTTCTCCTGAAATACTGTGATTCATGATTCAATGATTTATGTCACAATGATGTCTAGAGGTGAAAAAACTCTGCTGAGCTAGGGATTGTTTAACCACAGAAAATATGCAATTTACTGATGATATCTGCTTTTAGCTTCCCCCTGTGCCCATTCCATCTAGCATCTCAGTCTATTACAGCCCCCACTGGAAAGTTTGGTTATTTAGTTTATGCAGTAGCTGGGATTTCCCAGCTGAGTCACTGATGCACTAGCCAAGATGGCAGTTGCAAAAATAGGGGCTACAGTAATACTTACACTCACATGCTTGTCCCCTCAGGGAACTCACAGTGATGCTCGTTTCTATCACATTTATTTTAAATGGGGAGGAAAAAAAAAGAATCACAGAATCACAGAATGGTTGGGGTTGGAAGGGACCTCAGGACATCATCCAGTCCAACCCCCCTGCCAAAGCAGGTTCACCTAGAGCAAGTTGCACAGGAAAGCATCCAGGTGGGTTTTGAACATCTCCAGAGATGGAGACTCCACACCCTCTCTGGGCAGCCTGTCCCAGGGCTCTGGCACCCTCACGGTGAAGAAGTTTTTCCTAAAGTTTGTCTGGAACTTCCAGTGTTCCAGTTTGTGCCCATTGCCCCTTGTCCAGTCACTGGGCACCACTGAAAAAAGCCCGGCCCCATCCATTTGGTCCCTGCACTTCAGGTATTTATAGACATTGATAAGATCCCTCTCAGTCTTCTCTTCTCCAGGCTGAACAGTCCCAGCTCTCTCAGCCTTTCCTCATACAGGAGATGCTCCAGCCCTTCGTCATCTTTGTGGCCTCCGCTGGACTCTCTCCAGAAGATCCCTGTCTCTCTTGAACTGGGGAGCCCAGAACTGGACACAGGATTCCAGATGTGGCCTCACCACAAAGAGAAGAAGGGGAAAAACAAACAAAATGCTTGCTAAGCCACATTTTTTTGCTAAATTCCAGAAAATTCTTGACAGAAATAAAGGCTTCTTGCAGCCCTGACAATCTCGTCTCAGCAGCTGCTGAGACCACAGCTGTGGACAAAAGCAGGCTCACCCCATGCAACTCACTCCAGAGCAGGGAAGAAGAAATGAGCTAAGACAGAAACTAACACCATGTGGAAAGCTGCCAAAAGAATCCACCCTGGAACATGTTGGATTCTTTACCATTTGAAATGTTTCAATCCACTCTGATTATCTTTTTAAAAAAATCTCCTTGGACTTGAGAGGGCATGTGATTGATATTAGTATTATTTAGTAGATTTTAGTGCTAGATGCAAGTTTAGAAATTCTGCTAAATTCTTTCTGAGTTGGAAATGTATGCATCCACAATTCCTGAGAAGCTGAAAGCTATGCCAGTGACATTTCAGCAACCTCCTGTGTGCTAACTGTAGCAGTAAAACTCATTCCAATCCTCACCCCTTGCTTGTACACGATCCCTCAGAAAACGAATCTCACCTGCTGATGGCTTCTGGCCATACACCAACCATCATCAGGTTGGGTTGAAGGGCAGGTGCCAGAACCACCTGATATTATGCAAAAATCCTCCCTTATAAAGTCTAATTCTATGCATAAATTGTGCTCAAGAAAATACATGGCTCCAGTTTCCTTAGAGATGGTCTGTGTTAACCAGAAGTATACTACTACCCTTCAAAATACCCTTCTAAGGGAGGCTGGATCTTATGTTTACACTTTTGAGATCCTTTATTTTTCTCTCTGCTAAAAGCCTGTAAAGAGATCCTACAGTGATAACAGCGGAGGAACAAAAGATACAAGCCAGAAACAGCAGTTTCCAAACTGGAGGATACAGGTCTTAAGAGCCAGCTCTTCCTTCCTGCTGGCCAGGATATGTTGCAAATGCATTTATTTGCACACAGAAAAATCACCTTGTTATCTCTGAAATCAAAATTAGGCTGATATATCTAGCTTTGGAAAATCAGACCTTAAAAATGCAAAAACCAGGACACCTACTAAACTCCTCAAAAATCATGTTTTAAAGTTTTAGAAGTAAAACATGTTCAAAAATTCAGTTTTGCTGTTGCAACCATTTCCTTCCTTTTCTTTTTTCCACTGAATGAACCCAGTGCCTTTCTTTATGTGAAGATAGTCACAGAACCAACTTTCCACTGCTTTTCTCCCCATTGTGCTACTACAAATCTGAAATGTTTCCATCTTATTATCTGAATTTTTTCTTACCTTTGAATGAATCAAAGGGCAACTCATTAAATGGTTGGCTTTCTCAATTATAATTAATTATTATACTGCATTTTAGAGTATGTCAGTTGTTCTCCCAAACCATTACATCACAACAACAATATTGTAGTAGCAAAAACAAACCCCAAGGGGGAAACAAAACAACTCTCATAGAAAATAAATAATGTTACTGACATGCAGTTTTCTGAGAAACAAACTGTGCTTGTCAATTTTGTGGAGATAAACATGTAACCTCGATGTTTTTGTGTTTAATGAAAGATATTGACTGTTTCTAAATGCAATTCTTTCAAACCCTCAATCCTCTGTCACATATTTGTCCTCCAGCAGTTACCTAATATTAAAGTCACTAGAGAAACTATGCTTTGAATTATGCTCTGACGCTTATTGCTACAATTCCCAGTTTCTGTGGGGAAGAAAGCTGCATACCAGATCATCTAACGCTGTCTTTGCTGCGTAAGAACATCCATCTCTTCTAGAGCACTGCCACCAGCAAGCAGCAGCACAGACCTGGGGGGCTGCAAGCTTCTTGCCATACGAGCTTCCAATAAGGAAAGCAGACTGCATAAATGACCAAGCAAAATTGGATTTTTTATTATTATTTTTTTTCCCTCAAGAAAAAGCTGAGCGTGAACATCGCAGGGCTGACAGCACCTTCCCGCCAGCTGGTAGATAGTCTATGCCAGAACTGTGCAATATGTACATTTTGAAGATATATTTTGAACTCTTTTTTTATGCATTTGGAAACTCTCATTTTATAGTTTATGTTTACATTAATTACTGCAGCTGTTTTATCCCATTTCTGTTTTGAGGTGGTTATAGATAATCCTGATAAAGAGCTACACTCTGACAGAGCCTACAGATGCTTACACAAAGATGGGTCAGGCCAGGGACACAGTGGTCTCTGACCTATATTAATCTCCTATAAGCAGGTTTACACTAGTATATATTTTTGCTTTACCCTTCTTTTGGAAGGCTACCAATTGCTACATTCACAGTGACTGATAGCATCTGAACTGGAAAAATCCATTTTCCATTCCTGAATTGCAGCAGAATCCTCCTTCTCTTGTCAGGATCTCCATTTAAAGGTGTCTTTAGCAGAGGGATTCCCTGTGGGCAGACAAAGACTATTTCAAAACAACAGGGCCATGAAGCAATGAAAGGTTAAAGGCCTCGCTAAAGGGATAAAAGTGCAATAGAGTCATCTGGATTAAGACTCTCCTTCACCGCCCTGATGTCTATGTCAAGAGGGAAGGGTTCAATTTTTTTAAAGACATAAAGATTGCACGTGTTGGATTTGCAGTATAAACCCCTGATTATAACATACTGTCTTTCATCTGAAGATCTCTATTTGAAGGTATTTAACAAACTTTAATAAGTTATCATGGTTGGCAGGGTTTTATTTCTGTGCTACAAAACGCAGAACTGCAGATAAGGAAAAAAAACCAACAACCAAACAACAAACCAAAACAAAAACCAAAAAGCCCCACTCATTTACTGGCATGAGCAGAGAGCTTGCAGCTCACGTTTTCTAAAATGGTGAATGGACTTGCAGTCTGAATTAAAGGCTGGGTACACTTCAGTCGTGCTCCTTTCTCCAAGGCCGCTGCTCTACCGAGCAGACACGACTCCACACAAATTCATCTATAATTAGAGCTACAATAGGTCCCCTTAAATACAAAGTGTAATACCTTAAGCTAGTTTTAAACTTATCATCCATCTCAAAAAAAAAAAAAAAAAAAAAAAAGAAAAAAAGAAAAAAAAAAGAAAATACCTTGTTTTTTTTTTTTAAAGAAACATTAAAATATTAATAAAGTAACTAAAGCCAACTTCTAAATCTGTTTTTAAAGTCTTACTAAAAAGAAGGACATAGACAGGGCTCCTGGGAAGCAGAAGCCACTTCTTAGAACTTTTCCATACAGCACTTGGCACAACAGTAGTGTCAAGGCATCACCACTGTGTCTCATTAATGCTTGCAGTGGATCTTCCTCAAGTTCTTCCATAAAGGCGGCCCTGATACACACACATATGTTTTGTTAATGTCTGGAGAAATTCATATTCTATTTCTGGATCAATTAGTATAATAATTTTCACGGTAAGGTCCAGTAGGCAGCAGCCCATCTCAGAAGACAAAATGAAGGCTGAGTGGATATTTATCATTTAACAAGTCTGCACTGCTAACCACATCATCATCAAATATTCTGAATCCCAGCAGTTGTTACACAAATGATAATAGTTTGTGCTATAGCATTTCATTCTGTCCCATTCTTGTCTTCCAGCTGCTGTCCAAAAGTGATTATAAATAATGGGGCTATAAAAGCCATTCAATAATTAGAAGATTCATTGGCCATATGCCAGCAGTGACAAAAGAGAGTGATTTATGTAAGATGAGTCTGTCACATCTGCCAGATAACAGTTTCATTACGCCTGTGGCTTTAAGGTCACAGTTTAACACTGTTCCAACAGCCATTTGTCAAGGGGGTGCTGGGGAGAAGAGGTGAAATACATCATGGTTTTGTTTGCTTTCTTGTTATAATGACTAAGTAAATAAGTAAATAAAGTTCAGTACCTACATTTGTTATTTCATGTCTTCTGTGAGGTCAAAGACACAAGGGTATAGAGTAAGACAGAAAAGATTCATCAGAGTTGGCCAGAGTTCAAATAAGATCACAAAGCAAAAACATCCCATTTAAAAGCCTTAAGTATTCATGTGGCTTCTTAAATTCAATATAATCTAAGCATGTTCTGTCTTCCAGCCACCCATGAAATGAAGGTACCTTGTTCACTCACAACATGTTGGTAAATTAATTGCTATTACATTTTCCTAACACAAGTAAACTTAAAAACCTTTTATGGCTCAGTGTGCTAAGATATTTAAACATTGCCATGGGAGTTCAGCTTAACAATTAACATGGCTCAGCAGACACCTGATTTTATTCCAATTCTGTTTTCTTCTCTTTTTTTCCTCTATTAAAAAACAAACAAAAACCACCATGACTTTTATTACTGGGTACAAACCAGTCCCATAAAGCCCAGAGGTTTGCATGTCCCTCATAAATGCTTCAACAGCCTTGTCTGTCATTGCCAACAATTCCTTCCATTCCAGTATGGAGAATCTCCGTTGACAAAAACTACTGGTCTGTGGGTACAAACTGGATACTTGTTGGAAATGCTACATCCATTCCCTATCAGTACATTACTTTAATTCATATGAGACTGTTATAGCCAGACTCCAGACAGATGAACTGCTCAGAGCAGAGCCTAGACATTTCTGTTATTCTAACAAATCCATGCCACAACCAAAGCAGAATGACTGCTCATCCTTTACCTATCTCCCCTAAGTAAAACACAAAATACTTTCCAATTTTTATGCTTTAAAACCCACTCAGAACAACAAAGCCACATCCATTGCAAAATCCTTCCAGTGGAAGGAAAATATGATAAACTGCAGGGTTATGGTATAAAGAATTGCATAAAGTTGCAAGATGAACCTACCTACATAGCAATAAAACTCAACTTTGATGGAGCATGGTTAAGCCTAGCTGCTGAATCAGCAGAGAGCACTTCAGTGCAGCTAGTAATTCCTGTCAGGAGAATGAATAACACTTGTTACTTTATTAGTAACAGAACTTCTTAAAATATTATTTTAGGTGTAAGTTGTGAATCTGAAGGAGATGTAGTCACTCAAAACTTTCAGGTCATGTTCAGAATAAGGAGCAAGCAAGAGCTTTCTTGGCACAGTACCTTTTGGTATCGCTCTCAATCTGCACGGGTGAATGAACCAGCACTGAAGTGGTAATTCAGCATTTGCTGCTACAGAAACGCACTTAACAGATCATAAATCCCCAGTGAAGTTATTCTACGAGCACCTAACCTAATCTACTGTATTTGCAGGGTGCTCCACCTTATTTTCAGTGCATTAAGTGATTCATATTTCCAGTATAAATTTAAACAAGTAGTCTTTCAGCTAAGAAGTGCCAAAAAAACCCACAAAGCTCAAGCTTGGAGGTTGAAAAGCAAAAATACTATCATTTATACACCAGGCCTGAAAATTTTGAATGCTTATGACAAATACACTTCTATTGCCCCTAGCTGAATTCAGATCAGCAATGCCAGCAAATGCAGCAGAAAGACAGACCAGCCTTTCCCCCCCTTTGGACTTTTCAAGCTTCTGGTGCCCTCAAGTTTCAGCCTTGAAGTTCTTGAAGCTCCTGGAAAAGAAACCTTCCTTCACCCTCTGAAATCCTTGCAGCCCAGGACAACCCTGACCTAGGAGAGAGGGAGGCCATGCAGCCACAACAGCATCCCAGAAAGGGGAGTGTGGTCTGTCATGGACAGTGCCTGATGGAAAGCCATTGATTACCATCACGTTTGACAGCAGGATGTCCTATCGGTCTGGCTAACACTGACAATGCTCTCAAAGAACGAGAAAAAATGGAGAGCCTAGACAGGCATAGTTCAGTCATCCATGAGCTGCTGCATGACTGATGGCAAAAAATCAGATCTTTCTACCTCAAGATGAAACTATTTTATTATTTTCTTCCTCAAAATACCAAAGTTAGTTTGTCTTTTTTAAGAGTATTGTTTAACTGCATCTACAGTCCTGAATCCCTACTGTGTCTGAGCAGGGCAAGTTGTCCAAAGTATTGGCGGGTGACACAAACTGCTGGTGGTTGCTAAAGCACTGTGTCCAGATGAAGGAAAAACCTGATTCTGTCGATCCTTGGCACAGTTTTGCTGCAGGCTGCAGCAGATATCCATGCAGAGGGATCTACTTTAAAGTAAAGGCAAGAGGAAGAGTATGAGGACATTTTCTGCTCCTCTGTTCTTAAAGCATTTGATATCTTTTGTATATATACAAAAGATATATACAGAGCCTATAGCACCACAACACGGAATAAAAGATGACATTTCTCTAGAGACAATGGCAACTCAACCTGCCCCAGGAAAATCTAGAAGGAGGGAAAATCTATACGAGGCAAAAATACAGGTAACAGAGCATTCAGGTCAAGCAACAAGAACATATGATGAGCAGAAGAGGGAAAAGAAAGGTCAGCAGTATTAGTGACTGTTGGCTATAGATACCTCTACAAATGCATTTGACCTGGTCAGGCATAGAGCTTCAGAAACATGGCTTTACTGCAACCATATGGGTGTTGGCAGATGTAGAGCCAACCATGCTGCTTCTTGCCTACAGCATAGTTAATCATGAACCCAACTAACTAAAATCTGGAGATTAACCACTACTACTCTGCCACTGACTCATAGGAGTCTTCTTTTCTTCCCTCATGCTATTTTCAAGAAATGCTGCAAGCTCTGCCTCAGCTTTTTGTTTTCCTTTTTCACTTTGAAGAATCTACAAACACAAGGCAAGGAGAGAGCCCAGACTCTCTGGTGGTCTCTGGGAACAACAGCAGAGAGCAAGGTGAGCCAAAGTGAGCCAAGGGACCTCCTGAGATCACAAATACAGAATATTTTCCTATTAAAATGAAAAATCTCCAAGATAAACCGTAATACTGATTAATAGCCATGCACACTATCAAGTTTTCACAGGAAAAGTCAAGGAGGTAGGTGTGCAAAGAACAAAGTAATGCAACATCCTCTAGACTTGTTTTTAATAAAATCTGGATTAGCGTCTCACTAAACACTTCAGACAGTTCTGTGGCCAGATCAGTGGTGAACTAGAGGCTTAAGTTAACTGGCTGACAATCAAGCTGTAACATTAAAGTCACGTCCATAAATGCTTCCTCCTGGCAGCGACCTTAAACCAAGCACCCAGAGCAAAGTCTCAGCTCTGCAAAACTTTACAGAAAGCCAGACCCAGAGGTGAACTGAGGGAAGCAGAGACTTTCCTCTGAGGAAGGCATTTTGTCTTGCACACAAAGACACTGCTGTGTTGGGGCTTTTTGCACTGTGTTCCAGCAAGAAAGAGCAGTGAGGAGTGTGAAGCAGTCATTAGTGGTAAGAATCGTTGATGTTGCCACGTAGGCTTTTTTTTTTTTTTTTTAAAGTAAGAAAGAAAAGAAAAAACCTCCTACACATCTGAAGTGAATGCAGAATGAAATCATTGTTAAGAGTGACATGGGCTGCAGCCTCTTTCCATGAGCGGTTCTGAAAGATTCAGGCTGGGTGGCTCACACCCCGTCTCCACTAAGCCTTTCCATCAATAAACACAGACTGAGCTACGTGAGCAACCCAACCTTCCGGTAATACTTCACCAGGAAAGCACAGTCTGCATGGGAGCCACATAACAACATTTGTCACTGACACCTACTCTGTAAAACTGCGTTGCATGAAGCAACCTGGATAAGGGAGCATTGTTGTTCCTTTCCCTTTGCTCAGATTTAAAACTGCCAGTGAGCTTTTCCTTCTCTGGGATGCAGGGAGGGCTTACAGGAGGCAGCACAAACAGGGCAGGGGGTGGAGAAGAAAGTCTAGATAGAAAAGTAAGAACAGGAAAATCAAGATGAAAAGCACTTGCAGTCTTTCACTCAAAGGCAACGACCCGTTACTGGAAATTAGATGCATATCTCTATGTCTCCTGAAAGGAGTTACCATATGTTCTAAAAGTAGGATATAATATTTGAGCTGTAAAAGCCAAATCAGCTTGAGAAACAGACGGCATTACAATGCTTTAGCAGAACAAGCCCCCACATAACAATATGCCAACAAACTCATTTTCTAGAACAGCACTAAGAAAATATTTGCAAAATCTGAAACCTATTCCCTAAAAACAGCATTTAATTCTTCCAGAAAAATGGAAAAAAAAAAGTAACGTCATGCCTGTATGCAGGAATTTTGAGTATTCTCATATTGTTTAGGATTTTTTGCTTGTTCTCTTTTGTTCTCACAGGTAGTGGCTTTTGTGCTTTTGTTTTTTTTTTTAAATGTGACCTCAAACTCCTTCAGCGGTCAAGCTAAGTCCTTGTTCTTCCTTGATTGCTGGAGGGACAAACACCCATTGCCCAGCCAGGTCACTTCTGAATACTAATCACAGCTTTATAGTTTTTTGCTCTGCCCTCACTGGCTCCTGGGCATATGTCAATATTAACGGCCTGATTTCCAGAGGTACTGAATACATAAAACCTGATGGTCAGGCCATAAACACACACTAAATGCAGAGGTTGTCAGAACACTAGAATTTTGATGCTGCTTTTTAATTATTTTTTGTTTTTCCTCACAAGTCTCTATATCATACAGAAAACACTGGCCTTCTTAGAGGAAGCCAATTAAAAAATCATAACATGTCTGTTGGAAGCTCTGTCCAAAGCACACGCTGACTGACAGCCCATTCTCTGACATGGCTGGATGACACACACGCAAGTGCACCAGTGTCTCACCAAAGAAATACTTTTTTTAATATATATTCATTTAAACAGAGGGCTACACGTTAATTTTCCAACACGCTCTAGCAATTTCCCAAAAATAAGATCTACCAAGAAACAAAAACAGAAACAAGACTTGTTGTGGTTTCACAGTAGCAACTAAAGGTGCTGTTCCTACTACTCTATTTTCAAAGAGTGTACAACTAAGCTTAACCTGAGATGGACCTGCTTTTTGTTTGCTTATTTGCTTTTTAAATATATAATTACACATTTGTGGACATGCAGAAGAGACACCAAACCACTAACATACAGTACATAAAGAAAGCACACAGGCAACAACATTTTGTGATTTAGAAAGTCAGGCTCTCAAAGCTGAAAATAATTATGAGCTAAATCTGTTGAGGAAAAATACATTTAAACAGAAAAATGTGTGTAGCGGTTGGGAGCTGTTGAAGCACACTTTACAAGAGGCACAAGAAGCCACAAAAATTGAGTAAGAAGGTCACATTGTTTAAAAAAAACCAACAACCTGGCTTACAGGGAAAGTGCCTGCAGCTTTTTTTAATTTCATATTGTAAACAAAGGGAAAATAAGATCTAAGAAACTGGACTAGCTCTGGTTAATTATTCTAAGCACAAATATTTTTGTTTTATTTTTAGTCTACCATTGGAACAGTCTTCTGATGGTTGGAGGATATTCTTCATCCCTGGAAAATGTTACATCAAGATTGAATGTTTTTCTTGAAAAAAAATATGTTCAAGTTTAAAGTGGAATTGATTCAAACTAGTTCTAGAATGTCCTGAGCTCTTACTTGGAAATTTACTTTAGAAAGACAGTGCTGACCAGGCAGGTAAGGGATCTGGAAGAATGGGAGATCCAACAGCAATTTAAAAGAGTTCAGAGCAAAATGATGCAACGAGCTAAATCTTTTCAATTGCTCAGTTGACCAAGAACCCATGCAGGTTCAGAAAACCTCACTAGTAAAAGAAAAGCGTTAACATGCTGATTCTGTGGTAAAAGCAATTCAATACACATGATTGTGGGCCTCCCTTTTGTGGAAGAAATGGAAATGAAATTCTAAAATAAGGTTTTAAAGCACTGACAGAATAAACAAGTTGGTTGGAGCAAATAAGAACTATGGCAGGCCAGTTTGTTACAAGTTTTAATATCTTACTGGCAAAACTCAAATTGTCAGCTAAAGTAAAGTGAACAAGGGCAACATTGCTGTTAGCTATTCCACATAAAATCACATATAACAAAAATGCTCCGATTTTTGGAATTGCATCTTCCACATAGAACAACCCTTCTCTTCTGTAACCATCATGTTAAAGGCTGGCCAATGACAACAGCTAAAATATTGAAAAACTCACATTCAAAACCAAAAAACAAATGAACTTGAATAGCTTGGTCTCCAACATAAATTTAATACCTCATATAAAGCAAGTTTGGTAATAAAAAAAAAAAAAAGTGCATGAAAAAAGCTTACTAAGTTCTGTAACAAACATTTTTTTTTGCCTTGGTCACAGTCTTGTTTTCTTAATGTGTTTAGGAGTGCCTGTATCATGTTTCTGTCACCCTAACTTTTCCCCCCAAGAAACAAATATGAATATTACAGATGGTAAAACCCACATTTTCTCAAACAGGAAATAAATGTTTATATGTGGCATATAGCAAAATATATATTTCCAGAGACAATAGCGACAAGATTTAGATTTATTAGTGAAGGGCAGGAATTTTTAATGGAAAACACATTTTGGGGGATAAGAATTTTAATTACAGAGAAACAGCATATAAATGGCTTCTTTAGATGTAAAGCAGAGCAGTTCTGCAACAGAATCATAAGGACATGGTCTCTTTTGGTGAAAAATAGAATACTGGAATAAAGAGAGAAAAGCTCGACTTCAGTGTAAGGCAGATTAGAAATCTTCCATGGAAAGCTTTTCATCACAAAATGGCATTTGTCAAAATGAAGACATTCTGCAGGAATGTGACATTTCTGCAGAAATCAGACATAGCTCTGATGGTGCCTTTTCAGATTGTGCCTTAGCTTTGCCAGGCTACTCTGATCCTGGCCACTGGTTCAGAAGTTTCCAAGCTCAGTCCAGTCCAGCCCAGCCTTTCTACCCATATGCCTTGTATCTCTCTCCTTCTTACAATCCTTCAAAAACACATACTACAGAAATAAAAATTATTATGCTAATCCAAAAATGGTGGTTTATGAAAGGTACCAGGTTAGATCTTCACATCACAAACAAAAAGGGAGCCAAAGCACCAGTTCAGTTTTGAAGAAAAAAAAAAAAAAAACAAAACCAAAAATTGGCACTTCCAAAATGAAGTTTCATAGATTCTGGTTTGGTAGAAAAGGAAATGTAGACTTTTTTGGATGCTCAGTTAGGCCCAAGTGAGGCCTTCACTGTGTGATCACATCCACTTAGCTGCAGGCATCTCACATGAAAAACAATTAACTGGAAAATACAAGACCAGAAGTGGTCAAAATAACAACTTCACTGAATGTAAAGTGGAAAGAAACACTGGTTTCATTCCCATTACATTACTGTTTCCAGTGGCAGTCTTGATGGCTTTCTCGTATATCCACAATGAATGGTTTTTGTGAAAGATTAACAGGAAAAGCAGAGATGAAATGTTTAATCAGGCTTTGCTGCTGGCTTTGGCTTCATGAGATTTTTCCCATTTTGCAGGATGCAAGTAGACCTGACCAAGCTTTATGCCCATTTTTGCCTGGTAAGCATCAGCTCTCCAGACTCACATGGTTCTAACCAATTTGCCATTCTGCCAGGAAATCTGCCTGCTCAAGCATCAGCTTTATTGTCATTGCCATTAAAACCAACAGTCACTTTATTTTTTGAATTATTTTGATAAGCGTTCTGATGACCAAGCTAAAGACAAAAAGAGATGCAATAGAAAGCAATAAAAATCAGCATGAAGTGCGTAAATAATAGTTCTTCCTCCTTAATTTTTTATACTTATTATTTTGGAGAGCTCTCCTTGTACTTTCTCAGTTGGTTTGCTAACAAACATTTTTCAGCCCCACTTAATCAAATGCATTTGGATGGAGGTCTCACATTGATTCTGAAATGGAAAGCTCTAATCAGCTTAACCTCAAATTCATTTTATGCTTCTCTCACTTTTGGGAGTGCAGAGTCAAAGCTCTAAAAGTTCTGCAAAGCTGAAAGACTTTTTAAGCAACACAAGTACACTGGAATCCCTTGTACTCTACCTACTACTAGAAGGGAAAGATATTTTGAAGAGATCTAAAATGATCTCTTGCAAGGAATCACAGTATTGGCCTGGTATTTCTGCCAGGTGAATGTCACTGCAGTTTCTACTCCTTTTTACTTTGGGATTCTGGAAAGCTCTGCCTCCACTCATTAAGTCATCAGGAGTTTTTCTGCTGATTTAAAAGGCCTTTGGGTCAGGACCTCCCAGCTTGGCAAGAAAAGGTGTCAGACAAATAGCATGCAAAAAGAATAGCTATTTATCAAAGGAGCAACCCAGAATAATGCACTGTTCCCTCCTGAATGCAGTCCCATTTGGAGTCTGAATCAGGGTAGATGAACAAAAGAGGAACTTCGGAAGACTGGGGTGTTTTGTTGTTTGGTGTTTTGGTTTGGTTTGGTTTTTTTAGACAAAATCAGTCTAGAGCATAATGCACAACAGGCATCCAGGAACCACAGATGAACAGGTCACAGGGGGAACCCAAAATCCCAAGTCTCCTCCTGACAGGACCTGCACTATTGTCTCCAGCTTTGTGCCAGTCACACTCCCCTGCTAACAAGCCCTGTGGCGAGGCCTTCAGCTTCCTAAAAATAATCTCTGCTCCTGTTTCTGAGTGAGTCCAGCCAGGCTGGCCTGGTAAACCTCCTGTCTTTGACATTTTGTTTTTGCACACTTCTATCCTGGGAGTTTTAAAATTTATATGCCTGAATATTAATTGATTGGTCTAATTTTACATTTCTTTGGTTTTGGTCTTTCCTTTACGACACAGCCTGTTGATAGTTAAGCTTTCAAAAGAAGCTTAGGAGAGTGGCCCTTTCATGATATAATGCTCCCCTATTGCTGCCTTTCCACCTCTGGCCAGACCCAGAAGTTTCAATCAAACAAGGTACCTCCAAAGTTGCTACATAAACACCAGGTACACACAAGCCTACACTGCCACCACATAAGTGGCAGATGCATCTACAAAGGCTGACAATTGATTTACTCATAATTTGCAATTCCCTCCAAAGGGACTAGACTTCCCAGCAATCAATGAGAAAATAACCTTGTTAGCAAATAAGCCAAGGTTCTTTTAAATGAATCAGTTCTTTTTCATCCAAACAGTACCAATATTGAAAGAGATTATGACATTTTACATGATCTATAAAGAGTAGTTTCTATTTTAGGCTCCTTCATAAGGGTGCCAGGATGATTACTTTTTGTTTACTGGACAGAATAATCTCCTATTTGTTAAGGCTTTAATGCAATTTTATACAGTATAAAATTTTATCTTCTATTGTCTTAATTATCATCTGGAGGGTTGAAACATGAGACGATGGCACAGAACAAAATGAATATTAATGTCTTCTATCTGCAATTTAAAGAGAAAGGACTTGGAGCTTGCTTTTGCTCATGTGCTTAACGTGCCGCATCAGACTATTGAATCATATCCCATTTAGCTGTTATTGTTTCTCGGAGTAGCATGAAGACAACAGACATCAACCTTCTGCAGACTCTCTGCATTTCCAGTGTTCAAATACGCAACCTTTTCCTCTAATTTCCTTTTACGTCATTTGCTAAAAAGTTTTCCAATGTCTCCTGCTAAGAATGGTGTGTGAGGCTACACCACTGCTTTAAAAGATGCTTTTATCATCTACAGCATGTTCTCATGCCAGTGTGAAGGCACAGGAAGCAGGAGCCTGCCTTTTCTCTCATTTAACTCATCTGCATCCTAATAGCAAGTGAATTCAGTGTCTAGAAGAAAAAGGTGTGCGTATCCCAGGAGGAGGTGGGGAAAAAGAGAAAGTCTCAGATGGTGAACAGTGCACAGCAACATTAGTGACTTTTCTGCCTTCCTAGGGAAAAATCAAAGGGAGCTCAGTGTGCTGATTTTTAATTAAAACAAACATAAGATGTGGCCCAACCAGTTCCGAATGATTTCAAAGGTATCAATATAGATTGAAAAAGACAGCTTTTAAACGTAACACTCCAAGGCTTAAGTCTTTTGCAGATTCATCCTGCTGTATCAATGCTGACCTTTCTGAGTCCAAAAAAGGGAAGAACTGGAAGGTTTATTCTCTCTTTTTTTTGAAGAACAAGAACTGCGTTGGATTTTGTTTTGGAGGCTTTTCAGTTCCATACACAGTGTTACAAATTTAAAATAATTAACAAAAATCACAAGAGAGAAGCATCAATTAGTAGAAGGCTGGTTTCTAATTTTGAACCAATGTGACAAGTCAAGCTATACTAACAAGAAAAAAAAAAAGTCTGTATTTCACAGAGAGAAATTTAAGTTGCCTGAAAAGATAGAAACAAAGAGTTTGCATGGCTTATCAAGATCATGCCTTTTTAATATAGTTCTAATGCAAAAGGAAAAATAGCTGCATTAAGACATGCGTGCCTCTATGGCATCCTGCACCCACTGAGAAAGGGAAGCAAACACCTCAGGTTTGACTTGGTTCTTGTAGACTCCAGGGGTAACTGCAAACAGAGCAATGACAATATAAAAGATCCTTTTCCCCTTATGCTGTTCCATGCCATGACTATTTTCAGGTCAAGCTTGACAACCGCATCATAGGTTTTTCTCTTTGAGTTTCTGTTTGTTTGTTTTTACTAGTCTGCAAAATCTCCAAAATGCATAATTCTGCTTTAGCAGCTCCAAATTCAATCAAGTGGATTAACTTTATGCCCACCTAAGCAGTGTTCAGAATATGAAAACATTCATCATCGAGGTGTTTCTGTGGCAAGGCTAGATTCACTGAAGGACAAGAGAAAACGAAGACGGCACTGTACACCCATTGTGTCACCATTAGGATAATCCACCTGGGGCAGGAACACTTACTGTCTGAAAGCTAGCACATCTCCTACAGCCAAGGGGTCACAGCCTCATCAGACCAATAGACTACTCCCCAATATATTCAACGTGTAGAATTAGAGATTAAAAAGGTAAGAAGTGGGCTTTAAAGGTACGAAAAGTTTGAGGAAACCAATTCAATAAACCAGAGAAGAGTGTGAATTAGGTGCTAATAATCACCTCCACTCAAGCCCAATAGGAGGCAAGTGGAGGGGATCTGAGGCTCATCAGAGCTCCAGTTTATGGGTGGTAGAGGTTGCTTGGGGTTTGACATGGTCTGTCCCAGAACCAGCCACTCCCACGACACCAGTGCTTCACTCACGGGGAGCAGAACCCTGAGCCTTTCCTTCCATGGCCAGCAGCTCCTCTAGAAAACTCCACGCTGTCCTTCTGACCATCTCACACGAGCTTAAAACTCCAGGTCACCATCACCTGTGCAAGAGCTTATACACAAAAGTCCTTCTACTATATTTCCAAATTGTTTAAACACACAACAGCATGTGCAGAAACATTAATATCTTCTGCTTATTGGATGACATAGGACATTCATTCCTAAGCACCTACAAATAACGATCAATACCTGTTTATGTGCAATGCCACTAGTTATAATCAAAGACACTGAAATATATCCATCTAAAATTAAAAATAAAATAAAAAGACAAAAAAGAATGGAATTAACCAACCAAAGTACAATTGAGAAGGCAGTGAATGCAGTTAAGCTGACTGAGATAAACCAAGAGAAAAACATATCGGATAAATGATCAAATCATACTGTCTAGCAGATCAGTATCTACTGAACAGAAGGGCTGAAGAACACAAACACTCCAGTGTGATAGTTATAAATCAGAGTTTAATGAAATTATAAGCTCTTTATGCAAAGCATTCATGACTATGACAAGTCATTTGCCCAAAGTGAAAACAGAGTAGAAATTTGTCAAAATGCAAATAAAACAGTGACCTATTGACACAGAGTCAAAATGCAAAGGGGAGAATCAAGTTCAAGACACAAGGACTACAACTACTGCAGTGTTCTTATAACAACAACATTGCTCTTTACATTACAATTTTCCATCAAAAGGTAGATCTAAGGAACTCATTAACACAAAGAAAAACGAATCAGACAGTATTGAAAAGGAAGCAAGAAATATGCATCTTATAATTTCAATTACAATTTCCTGCCGGAGAATGCCTTTATCTTTCCAGGCAAAGTAGCAAAGTGGTTTTGCAGGAGAATCTAATTGAGAAATATGGCACACAAAAGGGCTGATTATGTGCATACCTCAGTGGAAGATACAGAGTAGAAATAAGTCCTCTGGACAAAAATGAGTATTGCACATCAAACAATGTTGCCAAGTGTCATTGCTTATCTATGAAATATCATGTTTAAATCTGCTTCTAAGGAAAGTCACATTGCTTCCCCAATAAAAAAAACCCAGTTAATTTTAAGTTACTACAGTTATGATACACTAAACATAAATATTTCCATGCCAAAGCAAAAGGAAGTACTTGTATTTTGTTTTGAAAGTCTTCTGCTGAAGATATTGGTATTTTGACTACCAGGTTTAATTTTGAAAGGATTTGAGAAGCTTTACTGTCCAGCAGCCATGAATAATTCTGTGCTTGAATACTTTTTATAGTATATGAAACAGAGCACCACTGCAACACACAAAGCACAGGCCATTACTTTCACTAGCTTTGTTACACGGGCAAATTAATGCAAGCTAAACCAACTGTACACTTCTTGCAACCCATCTAACTTACTTTTTTGATATATATATATATATACACACATATACATTTTTTTGCCTGAAACATTTCAGTTTCCAGAAGCAACACAACAAATTGTTTTGATCTTCTTGTGAACAGAAGACAAATGGATTAAGTATTCTCTCTGTGCCCACGAGCATACATGCAATAGAAGCTTCTGCATCCCTTCAACAACCTGTTTCAATAAGTATTCACTTTTTACTGATTGCTTTAAGAAAAATCTGTTCAATATCACAAGCAACACAGCTCATACAACAGAAAGAATTGCTAATATCAGGAGAAGGTTGACTTGACTTGGATGATAACAAAGAACTAACCCGGGACTGTTAAATGCACATAAAACTATTAACTCATTTATTAAGGATCATGTTTTGTTCCCTCATTAAAGAACATTAAATGGGAGAGACGACTACAGGTGGTCAAGGGGAAGCCAGAAAGAGACTAATCAGGTTCCAGCTCAGTTCTTCTATCAACAATTCCAGGAACTTATTAATGTCAAAGGAGTTATGTCTGCATAAGCTGGAGAAGAATCAGAGCAACAGTGTAAGCCACATGCATTAAAGACAGCAGCCTGATGTGGTTGTCAGCGCAAGGAAATCATACATCAGTAGATAGTGTCTTCTGCAACTTTTTCCTCGTAATACCTCACAATGGATTTTCTCCTCTTTTGCATTTTACAGCTTAAAACTCAATAAAGCTTGCCAATTCCACCTTGGTTTTTCCTTCCTGATAAATCATTAGAAATGACTGAAACAGTTCTGTGCAAATGAACTCACCACCATCCCTTCAGCTCCCATTAAATACCATTGAGTTTTATGAGTCCTGAAATTGAAAGTTCTACCAATGCCTTCCCCTTCCATGTCCTTCACCTAACCAGAGCAGCAGACTTGATATTAAGCAAATTCCTGATTTCACAATGAATTCTCAATTAAATATCACAGGAAATATTTTTGTCATTATACTTCAAATATGATATGTGTCACAATGTTGTGGGGGAACTGAAAAGAGAAAAGATGAAAACAGCATGGGTTGTCATCACTTCCATAATTCCATTGAGAAAATATTGCAGAAATATAAAACCAAATGGATGGTGTTTTAGGAAGACAAAGTTCTTTTTATTCAGTATCTACAGTTTAAACAGAGCAGAGTGGCAAGAAACGCTAATGGATAAACTCTTTAACTATGCTGAGGTCCTTCAGTGAGTGGTTCAAGTTTGCTCTTTAGCCTGCTGCTTTTTAGAAAGCTCCAGACTACCAAGTGATTCCTATTCTTACAGACAATTCTGGGGCCACAAAGTTTCCTTTTACTGGTATGCTTCAAATGTCATGTTCCTCTTACTAATGCACGATAAAATGGTCCACAACTCAGAAAAAATAGTTCTTGCTGTTTAAGTACCCAGTGACCACAGAAGCAAATGATAGAAGGTGCGAGAGAGATAAAAAGTACATGGTGATGAGGACAGACAATCTTTAAATTGAAAGGACACCTTTTTTTAACTTTTTTCTTTTTTTTTTTTTTTAGCTTTTGTTTGTCTGTTTGTTTAAAATACCCCAAATTAAATTATCCCACTTTTCAACTTATTGTGCTTTTCTTTTCTTTACCAAACCCTCCTATCTGCTTAGATGAGAAGTTTAATGAACTACCAGCCAAGTTCCAACATCATTCATCAGTACCAGGCACCCTGAGCCTCAGATGATCTCACTAGAAATAGCCACAATATAAATATACAGATATATGCATGCTACACACACACAGTTACACCCTTTTCTTCTATGTGAGGATACTAACTTATTTTGGAGAGAGACTTATATGTATTCTCACTTCTCAAAACATAATCAGAAATTCCAGGAATAATGAGGATACTGAGAAACCCAAATAACCACTGTCGTGCATCCTCATGTGACTGAGCAGAAACAGTTTAATTGTTCCATTCCAGGCCAGTACCAGACCTGACAGCCTGTTTGCTTTGCTGTACAGAACCTAAAATAACCACAACGAGCAAATGTCAAGAGTTACTGTTATTATCATATGTAAAGAGCAGAACAAAATTATTTCCCATCATTTCTGCTATAAAGAGAGAACGATTCTAGGATTATAGCTTTTGTGCTGAACAGCATCACTGAAATTAAATCACAATTCAAAGTAGAACCATCTAATAAAACAATGAAGAGAAAGAAAAAAGTCTGCTCTAGCAACACAAAATGGCAGAACATATGAACCGGCTGAGGCACAAAAAGAGAATGTGTTCCAGTCTTAACATTGGAGAAGGTGGTTAAAATGGCTGAAAAGCTTATATCCTCTTAGTTATAACTTATTCAAGATCCAAGAACATCTTGAGATCCTGATTAGCTGCAGTAAGAATGCTGCTAATAAAAGGATGCAGAAAATTACTAACACGAGTTTGAAACTTTCTTCACATTTTAAGATTCGAGTCACATCTGTTATTTCATTGATCAAAAAAACCTGTAACACCACCATGTTAAGCTCCCATTTTTTTCATATATATGTGTGTATATCTTAAGATATACTGTCATAAATTGTTATGCAGTCATATCTGTAATGTACATTGTGGATATTAATGCAACATACTCTTATATGTAGGGCAGGGAAGTAATCATAATTTTCTACAGGAAAAAAAAAAATTATTCAGAAGGACATGTGGAATGCATGCAGATAGAAGAGGAGGAGAAAACACCCCACCCGAGGCCACTCGATTGCCTGGCTCAATGCTCTCACCACTCTTGGCCTTGGAAGAGACATTGCAGAGAGCAGCAGGGCTACCAGCGGTCATAGAGAACACTCAGGAACCACTGGGGGCACAGATCAGTTCTAAAACATTTTGTGAACACATTCTTCCATTTAGATTCCATCCTCTCAGTGTGGTTTTATCACACAGCACTATAATGATTCATTATGCTGTAAATTATTTCAAGACCAAAGACTAGGACTGTGCATTGAAATGCATGGGGCAACCATGAAAATCTCAAAATCTGTCAACAAATGAAGCTCATTTGGAAGAAACTGAATACAAAGGGCAGCTATGAAACCACACAGTGTAGAGCAGCAGGGAATTGGTGCTATGGCGTGAACTTGAAAGTAAGTGTCAATTTAGCATTTCTCATGATTGAAAGCCATACAAACCCAGGGGTCTGGAGGCCAAACAGAGCTGTCTGCCTGGGACAGAAATCCAACCCGAACACATCGTTACCAGGTTCAGTCTGCAGCTAACTGGGAAAATGTTCAGAGAGGCACTGGCACATTACGTCTGCTAAGGGAACGGAATTAAGGTACAGATTACAACTTCTCTTTTTCACACAACTCCATGTTTTGCTTAGCTAGATAGCTAACTACATTAAAGAAATCAGTGGCAAATTTGAAAAGTAGAAAAGTCATTTTTCTAAGTGGAACGTACTAAAATACTCCCAAAACCAGGCATTAAAATTGTCATTTTTCCCCTTGACCTGACAGGGAAGGAATCACTCTCCGTCTGCCTCTACAATTAAGAGGGAATGATGGCACCATCCGGAAAATACACCCAGAGACATTCATTGCTATTGTAACGTCAGTATTTCTGCCCCTTCATCTTTCTTACCACACAGATGTGAAGTTCTAGGGAGTTCACCTGCCTGCTTTGGTCACCCATAAACTTGGAAGAGTTACCAAGAAGTTATATTTAATACTGCTATACTACTGTTAACCTAACTGATTGTGTAACTACGTTATCTGAACATAAACTAGTAGAAACATGTGGCATTTTTAAAGAAAAGCCATCTGTCCCCTCTCCTTCACAAGAACAAATTCGGCCACTTCTCAAAGTAACAACAGCCCAAGACAGACCTAAACTCTTTGAAGATATTGATTCATGGCCTACCGCCTCAAGGACTTTTTTTACTTGCAATAACCTTCAATAAAGCTGGCAGTAGTTTTTTTCTGTAATGCAAACTGTCAACTTCTGGATCGCAAATGCTCAGTTTCCCACATTTCATTCACTTTATTGTAGGCAAGGGGCTTTGTCCTACTGAAGCACGGCTGGGAATGCTTTGGTTGTCATTCTAATTCACTACCAGTTGCAAGAGAAGAATCACTGTTTTTCCAAAACAAAAGGTAAAATATACTTTACAGTTTCTGGGTAAGCAGGTTGATGTTAAGACTATAAAAATTTTACTGCAATGGCATTTATTTACACTAGCAAAAGTACCACAGATTTGAATCTAGGCTGCCATTACACATGCACTAGTATTCTATTTAATATTCTTTTCATGTCACTTCTAAGTACATCTGATCTCTTTCATACCTTCTTGGCAATACTTTTTTCATTAGAGTCATTATCTAAAAATCTTTTAATTTTTGTTTTTAATACACATAAAATTATTGTAAAGCCGACTTAAATACTCTTAAAGCCACTTGGAATAAGGAACTCAAATGTACTAATCTTCACAAATTCTACCTTCTGAATACAACTTTTTGAATTGTAGATTGGGTGAAATAAAGATGACTAGGAGCACACAGGTATTCTTGGTCTGTAATGGAAAGTTACTTTTCCCCTTCACCTTAAACAAGCCAACAAGGATCTTCAGTCTGCATTTAATAATTAGGTTTGTTTAGATTCATTTCACAAAGGAATTAAAGATGTGAATGAATAGAATAATCTTCCAAGCTGAATTTATTGGAAGTGTTTTCTTCAACAGTGACTTTTCTGGATCTCAAATCCAGAATTTTTATCACATACAAATTTTCATCACATAACAGGTAAAAGCAGCAAATTGTAGTATACCCCAGAAAATGCAAAGGCTTTAATGTGACAGTTGCATTACCCAGAAGATCTGCTTCTGAAAGATTTGCTCTTCTGCAACCTGGAAGAAGGCAAAGAAACCAAGTTCCTGAGAAATTAAGATTAGAGTCACATCCAAGTTACTGGACTAACTATGATACAACTCATTTTAAATTGTTTCCACTTAGCTTCACCCTTGGGTTTTGCTGTGAGACACAACACTTCTTTATGTTTGGTACCAACTGTCAATTCAAATTAGATTAAAACATAACAACAAATTCTGTGAGACCCTGTCTAGGAAGACTTAGAAAAAAATATTACTTGATATACTTGAAAAATAAGTAATATTCTGCTGCTTTGGAGAAGCCAGGATGGGAAGAGCAGAGCTGTCACCTGTTGCAACAGAGATAAATGAACACGGCTCTGTCAGAGCCCAATATAGGACATTGTATTATGTACGGTCTCAGGTTGTCTTAATAGCTTCTTGCTCTCCTAGAAGCTTACAGCTCAGACCAAATTCCTCACTCGTAATTCTTCATCCTACATAAAGAGGTGATTGCTGCATCATTGACAAATGCAGAATAAAAAATTCAGGCTTTGGTTATGAAATATGCTAAGCAAGAATCAAAAATGATTAAACCCAAGAAACATGAGAGAACCGATTTACTTTGCATTCATGAAATGTTACCTCATTTACATAGCAAGTGCAGAAACATCTCTAACTATACTAACATCTTGCCTTAAAAATCCTCAAACCCGTCCTTGGTCTCCTTACCCAGATGCTCTCATATGAAAAGAATCAAGGCTGGAGTCTGAGTACTGGTAGAGTGGAAAAGGTGAAGTGTGTGAAGGAGAAAGTAAGACCAGACATTGCACAACATCAGTAGTTTAACTGCCAAAGAACATTGGTGTTGCATAGTGATCTATGAGCAATAATTGTTTACTAAATAAATTCAAGATTTACAGAAATCTCTTTGTTCATTTAATTATTCTCACTGTTGTAAAGAACTAGAGCTTAATGTTAGACTATACTGCTGGTAGGTTTTAAAGTTACATAGAAAAAAATCCACTAATATTCTTCAAAATGTGACATGAAATCTTCCTTTCAACAAAAGCAGCAATGTCATTCTGGGACACACTCTGCAACAAAGCAACCCTACTCATCCACTGCCTTCAAAGCACTGGAAAGTTAATTTAGCATCTGTACCTGTGACTCCAGCTGTGCCCAAACTTACAGCACAGCAGTGCCCAGGGATGCTCCTGTGCCCTGGGGCACGACTGTCTATACTATTAAGCTGTTAGAAGAGTCCCTGGCACAATTTTAGCCTGTGCCAACTATCATTTTCCCATGCAATCCCAGGCACAGTGTGAGAGTTGGCAACATTTCCAGTCCTATGGGAATGTTTTGTAGGTTAAAAGACTTTTAATGGTATGGATGTGGGTCATTCTGTACCAGCTGGCCTCAGTACCCAAAACATTCACACCACATTTACTAGCACAGAGGTAACCTCTAATACAATATTAATTGCAAAGTAAACATTGTTTTTTGTGGGTTTTTTCCCCCACAAAAGTTGTTGAGACACTTCAAAACACTGAAAACTATGTGAGTTTTTTAAAATAAATTCTGAGTTTGTTCAATGACAGTAATTTCCAGTATTTATCTCTTAGAACGTCCTCCTAGAAAGTCAAGCTAAATAAACAAAAGCTTGTATCATTCTAAGTGCTCTGATAAATAACTGCTGAAAACTTCAATGCTTCTGATTTGGAGAGCTTACAGAAGCAAAGGCATTTATATTCTGAAGCTACATTTGTAAATTGTTCAAGCATCATACCATGACAACAATCTTATAGGATAAAATAATCTTTAATAACAGGGAGAGTAAGTCTATATTCATGCTTCTTGCTTCTAACAAGCATCAAAGCTGACTGTCCATGTGACTCCACAGCAGTCTCCAAGTACTACATTTAGAGCTGTAATGCTACAGACACTTAGATATGTGAGCAACTTGGCACAGACGAGCTGCCTCACATAGCTACTTCTTATTCGTTTCCTCTATCCCCGTCCTTCATGGTACTCTTTATGGACATACCTTACATCTTAATAGACCCCATTATTGTCAGTAGTGCTCCCTGCAGAAATCTGCTCAGGAGAGATTTGCAGGATCACTGCATTTTCAGTCACATTAAACTGAGTAAAACTAGCCTAGATGGAAAGAATTTCCAAATCCTGCGTTCTCCAGATGGACTGCACTACAGCTCAAGAGAAGAATGAAGGAATACCTCTGAGCAACCATGAACAATACAAACAGATGTATGTGGACAGATGAACAGCACAAGAAAGGTAAAAGTCATTTGGTTCACTTTAGGTGGGTAAGCAGTTGCAGAGGAGTGATGTGATGAGCACTAAATCACTCGGTGGCTTTAGAAGAACCCAAATCCCTGTACATCCTGTCCTCTCAGCCACGCTGCTCCCCAGGGCAGCATGTCTCCCTCCTTAGCACCCTCCTTTAAGACATATCTCCTCCAGAACACAGCCCAAACACAAAACTGGGTTCAACCTTGCCTGAAATGGGATCTAAATTTCCCTCAGCTAAGTTTCAGAAAGTGGAAACTAGGCTACTGCAGGGCTTTCAGTAGTGCTGTTGTTCCTGAAGAACAGAAACATCTCCTTACAATAGAGGCAGCTACAGAAATGGCTTTTTTTTTTTGCAGCCTACCCATGAAAAGAATCAAACCACAGCAACAAAGAGAAGAACTTATTACCATGGTTATTGCTGCTATTTCTAGACATCGTGAATGGGCTTTTTAGGCTTTCATGAGAGAATTTACAGACTCTGGGGCAAGCACACTGTTAGTAATTGCAGTTGCATTCTGCCACTTGAGTATTTTTGGCAATTGAACTGTCAGAAATCATTTGATAGAAAAATGTCTCCACATCATTAGTGCCAGTGAGGAAGGTATTATGTGCCAAACTATGAAGTGAAAAGTACTTCTGCTTTTACAAGTGTATCTTCGGCAGTTCACAGATTTCAATCCCCAACCTCCTTCTTGGCCCTTTTCAGGACTAAGCTTTGAGGTTGTCACATGTACTACCACGTCCTTCAAAGGGCTTTTTGGTTCTACACAACAAAATATCAGTGTTCTTTATTCAAATCCAATTGTCTTACCTGCCCCCCCACCAAAAACATACAATATTTCTTATATATCACAGCTTTTCTCAGCAGATCACTGCAGTCTCTGTTCTCTTCTGTTTAGATCTCTTTCCATGTCTAGCAAAACATTTTAGATTTCAAAACTGTAGCTCTCAGCGAAGCCAATAGGAGCTGCGGGATGTTCAACACATTTGAAAATTGGATTACTAAAAAAAGAGGCTCTAGAAACACACTGGAAAATTCTGGTCTGCAAAATTAGAAACTAAGTAAAATCAGATGAATTTTATAGTCCCTCCAGGATTCTTTTCAGATTTCAGTGTTTGTCCTTTTTCTTATGATCCTTATTAAAACAAATTATTTACTATTTCTTTTTTAACTTAAAACACAGTCATTCCAGCTGTCTGAAGTTTCCTCAGCTTGAACATTCAAGATGTTCCTCAGCATTTAGGTACTGGCTCTTTTCAATGTAGAAGCTTCTAATTACACTGGAACCATAAGCACGTTTGTCAAGATTTATGAATCAACAGATCTCCACTCTGAGTAACTGGTTCTAATCACAAAGAAACTGCTCATCTTCATTTTATATACTGTTTGCTCAGTCCCTTCACCTCAGTCTTGCTTAATTTCTCATCTGCTGCGTAGCTTGTGGAGTAACAACAATTTTCTTTTAATGAGTGTGTGCGTTCAGCAGTGAGTCGTAGGAGCTGTAATCAATCAGAAACGTATCCATTTCCATGTTTACTCTTGTAGGGTTGCAGATGGGGAAAATAGGTGTTTCAGTGGGTTGCTTATCCTACCAACTACTCACATTTTGTCTAGTAAAAATCATGCAAGGGAAAAATAGCAATTTTGCCCACTTAAAATTAAGGTGCATGTATTATTAAATCAATTATACATTAAATAAAGTACCACTAAACCTTTGAAAAAGACAGACAAAACAATGGCCGATTGATTCTGCACCTGCACACTGTAGGAATTTGGGAAAGCAAGTGATACTAATGTAAAATGAAAAGATAAGCAAGATTTAAATGTTTCCAGAAAAGGCAATCTAGCCACTGGTGATTACACCTGCCACTGACTTGCACATTACAACTTCCATCCATTTTCTGCTGAGAGTGATTGAACACAAGGTCCCTGGCAGTAACTTTCTAAGCAAAGGAACTTTAGTGGTTCATTTAAGTATGTTTTAAGCCACAAAGGTTTTATACTGTCTTTATTGACCACTGAGGATAACACACAGTTCTTCCAAAGGAAAGATGCTCTCTTGTTGCCAGTGGGATGAACAACTCTACTGTTTTACCTTGTCAGAGGATACTTTTTTTGCTAGAGGAACTGGATAAATGAACCAGGACATCTAGATTTGATAGGCAGTTCTGCCTCAGACTTCTCAAATACAGTTAATCTCCTTCAGCTTTAGTAAAATGGAGATAATACTATTTCTCCAGATTCTGCCTGTCTGAGCTGGTGAGAGACAGATCCGCTCACTACTGATGCACCGTGTGTTCAGCACAGTCGTGTCCCAGCGCTGCTGGGTGGTGAAGCACAGACAGGATGGACTGTGGTGCCACCTCCACCACTAACACCCAAGTCACCATCCGCACTCCTGCCTAAAACAAAGGTACATTTGCTTAAGAGCTCTGCTCCACCATCTCCTAAAGATGCTTTCAACAAAAAACTTCATCCACAAACTCCAAGGTACAGGATGTTGCTGATTTTGCCTGGTCATCATTGAATCACACACCTGCACTCATTTGGTTGGGTGATAGGAGGGGAGTGTGGGACCTTGCTGAAAGTTTAAATCAGCCTGAGAAACTTCACAGAAATCAAATAAGTTACAAAGATGATTAAACATTTAAGGGTGTATTAAAAGAAACCATGCAACACAGACATACAATTCATGTGTACATGGATACAATTAAGTTTGGGTTCTGGAAAACTAAGAAGAAAAAATTAAAATGCACAGTGTTAACTGCACACTCCACCAAGATTATATTTTAAGCAGGAGTGGATTGAATCAAAATACATAATTCACAGTTACTTCCTAATCCATTTCAAAGTGAAATATTAATCAACAGAAATATTTCATTCCACCATTTATTTCTGTTTCTCAGAAGAAATACATTTTATACCTCTCTCCTTTATTGCTTTGCAGAGCTGTAGGGCTCAAAAGTGCTCATTGTCAGCTTACAGACTTTGCTTAGACCTACACTAAGCACCTTCAAAACCAGACTGTAAATCACCCTTGAGTTTGAAACTGGGATAAAAATTAATTTGCCTATAAAAGTAGGGTATCTTCTTTACATTTCAGACTTTAAACTGCAAGCTAAGATGTTGGACTGGAGTTCTTCAGACTCAGATGAGATTATGTCTTTGTTAGGAAATTTGATCTTTTCCCAACTTGAATTTGTTAACTCAAAGGCCAACATATGCAAAGTAGTTCACGCTACATTTTAGGCTTCTTCCTCATGCTTAAAAATCTTTCTTAATTCACTTGTAAACAGCAGAACCTGGCATCATCCCTAGGGTTTTATCCTGAGTTAGTTACCTTGGAAATTTTTACAGCCAAAGAGTGCTGGACATACAGAGGGCAAGATATGATTTAAAATCAGGATTATCATGCCAGGAGCTCCCACTGAAATTCTTTTCTCTAAGGTCTATGGTTCCTACCTGACTATTTCTAAACATTTTTAAAAGCATTCCCAACTTTTTAAGATCTTTAGAGAAATTCTTTATAAACCAAATAACAATTAAGCCCCTTTGAAGTCCCCCTGACTCTCTTTCATTGTATGCTCATCGTAAGATGCACAGCAATCATCAAGTTACATTTCACATAGTCCTGAGAGAAGAAAAAATTGCCAGATCTTCTCAATTATTTTATTAAGAGTTCTCCAGGCTGCTACACAGCCAGATTCTTTCCTTTGTCAAAATAAGATATGCTATTTGCTTTTAGCAACCCCCACAAAACGATGGGCGAGACAGAATTGCTACTGTTCTACGCTTACAGATCGTATGTGGGGCTAATGTTGTGCAACCCTAGGCATGCTTGAAAGATAAACTGCAATTTTTAATGTACTGCCATCAGGTTTTCAGTGAATACCCTCCTCGGACTTTGGGAACAAATGACTCTTTGTTTGAGAGCCTTGTGATCAATTGGGATGGCTGTTCTGTGGCTATTTCAGCTACGCTGGCTGTGTGCTTTGCTGAGTAGATGGCTTTGAAGAAAAGACATCTGTAACTAAGGAGAAATAGCTGATAAAGTGTCCTCTCCCAAACTAGCACGCCATTATTTATCTTGATAAACAGCCTTTCCAAGGAGGGAGAAACAAGCCAGCCATGTTTCCAGCGCACAACTCCCTCAGGGCTGGGCTCGGCTCCACGCCTGCACCTCTGGATCCTGCTCCTGGCTGCCGCCTTCTATTGCTCCTCACCCAGAGCCACTGGCAATGAAGCCAAGAGTCAACACAGCCCATCACATCAGACTACTGCTGTGCATCCTGCCACCATAGCTAGGTGGGAGAAGAGAGGTTACAAATTCCCAGACTACATCAGCTTGTTTACAGGCTAAACACAATTAAGACAAAGTCCAAAATCTGCTGAACGATGCATACAGCTCATCTGACAGCCCATCACATCAGACTACTGCTGTGCATCTTGCCACCATAGCTAGGTGCGAGAAGAGAGGTTACAAATTGCCCAAACTACATCAGCTCGTTTACAGGCTAAACATAATTAAGACAAAGTCCAAAATCTGCTGAGGAATGCATACAGCTCATCTGAAAAGATAATTTCTGCATCTCAGCTCTGTCTTTCTGGCCAGGCACCTGGAAACTCTTCTAAAAGGGGCACACAGCTGCCTCCAGTGGGGCTGGCTAATGTTTCTGGCAGCACTGGTGGGAGATAGAATGAACCACAGGCAATGGTCCAAGAAACCTCTGCCAGCACTGCCATCCTTCATCAGTCTTGTGCTGGTGCTTTCCTCAACCTTGGGGTGAGACACAAGCAAGCACAGGTACAGAGGTACAGACCAGCCAGAACTGCCTCAGGCTCACGACATCTCTATTGCTCCACTATCAGAAACGCTGTTAAAACAGGAGAAACCTCACTTAAAAGAAGATAGTTTAAGAGATATTGGATCTGTCTTTTTTATGCTTTTCAGGTTTCAGTTTCTGACTCTTTCTGGCTCAGGTATCTTTGGAGAAACCACTTGTGCCCTGCTGCTCTCAGGCAATACGGAGGGTCACATGTCCTGGCTGTGGCATAAAGGACAGCACTCACCTGGAAGATGTCTTCCATCCCCTGTCATGTACAAACCACACTAATTAGGCAGAGCAGTGGCCCACAGTGAGCAGATCCCTAGGTATTGACTATATGGGGCATAAATACATGCATCTTTTGCCATTTTCAGCCATCAGTGAGGATGCACTAACACTGTGCTCTGCTTAAGGACCACTGTGTCCAACAGAGCAGAAGACTGTGAATGATACTTATTTAATGACATCTTCTTCCTCCAAGTTATTTATCTTGTCAGACTTAAGGCCAATTACTAACAAAATCTTTGACATGACAAATGTGCCATAGACTGTGTCACTCCTTCAAGTAGAGCAGGCTCACTCAGCAAAAATCACATTACAGCAGTCACTTTCCAGACAGCCCACTAAAGTTAACTTGAGTTAGAAAAGAAACCAACTCTTTTAATGACTAATTAACTTCTACATTGAACTGCTCAGAGAGGCCTGATTTAATGCACATGAAACCACCAGGAAAACCAGTAAGTCTCAATATATTTCTAGTAACTCAAGCACAAATTGTGATGTTATGCCTTCAAGTCACAGAACAAGGTGTGAAACGACAACTGTTAACAGAAGTAACTGGGTTTAACTTCCCACCCTGTCCACTGCAAATCATGGTAAATGAAATTACCCAAAGCTGCATATCCAGACAGCCACCACAGCTCAGCTAAGCTGCTGACCCATGGTCACAAATTTAAGACTAGTATCAAGTCAGTCAGATGACAGCTACCATTAAATATTTAGCTCCTGGCATAGGAGAAAGCAAGCTATGGTGCTTTTTGAAAATTGAGACTAATGTTATGCCTGACAGAAGGAGCACAGGGCCAGAGGTGAGTGCTTTAGACAAATCCCACACTTCTGGAAAATTACTTGTAAAACACATTAGTTTTTCCTCTGCTTGCATTCAGTGTGAGGAAAGATGGCAGGACATGGCTTCACACAACAGTCAAGCTGAACCAGCAGTGAGAGGTTCAGGTCTTGCTTTCCATCCTCCCTGTGGAGTGGAAACGCAGCATTTGATCAAAGTTTTCAGTCCATACTCTATGTAGCCCCATGCTATGGAAAAAAAAAAAAAACAGCTCACTGCTCCTGAGCTCCTCTGCTCAGCAGGATTTATATTTCCACTCAAAAACTTTTAGGCATCCATAAATCAAGAGAGACTGGAAGAAAAGAAAATCTCTGAATTAGACCAATCCTCTAGTTTTTGTTAATTTAACTTCCAATTTCTCAGCTACTAGCCTAATTCAGAGACTGCCATCAAAAATACCATTTCATTTATCTGTGTCTTGCTTCAGATTTTCTTAATGTACTTAACTACAATCTCTCACACACAGAGTGTGGTTTGGATAAATCCTGTAATCTAATCAATCAGCTAATTCCACTGCAAGCCAAAAGGGAGGGGGGGGCTGAGGGAAAGCAAATCCTAAAACTTTTCATTACATATTTCTCTCAAAAATAAATCACCACCTAATGGATTGCTAAATTCATGCACAAGTAAATTACTAGCAGATAATTAAGAATTAATAGCCTTCTGCGATCAGAGGTTGCTATTCATAATGAGCTGACTAAGAGATTATGAAAGAAGGCTTTTTCTATAAAATAAATTGAAATACAAATGCTTCTACAACACACTCTGTATGAAAAACTAATAAAGAATATCAGAAATGAAATCGCATTTACTCATTCTCTCCGTGGCATATGAGAATTTTAAGTAAAGTGGAACCTTATTTCCATATTTGTTTGCACTGCAACATTACAACCTTGTTGTTAGTCTCAGCCATGAACACTGGATGAACCTCTAATGCCAAAGAATGGCTTCAGTGGTTTCTCATTATAAACCTGTTATCTTAAATATCCAAGTTTGTACACGGAAAGAAGTGTAAAACCTATCCACACACACCATGCAAAATCCCATCTAATAGGTTTAAAGGTAAACATGGAGATACATACAAACATTCAGCATAGCTAGTGCCATTTCATATGAACAAGATTATGAAGAAACTCCCTATTGCACCTTTAAAGTCAGCTGTGTCAGGGTACCTCCCCAGGCCAGGATCATACATCCACGACCTGCACACCAGACAGTAATGATGGTTAAGGCCTCTGGTACCCAGGCAGCTGTTCTGCATCAGCAACTGCTGACAACATTGCCAACACCTCTGTGAACTGCTTTTGCTCATCCAGGTTGAAGCATGTTCAGCAAGGTACTGCATCTCAAGAAGTTATAGGCTCTCGGAAATGCAAAATAAATCAGCTCACCTTAAACAACATCTCTTTTGCAACAGTCTGGCACTGCCCCACACAGCCAGTTATATGGTCTGACCTGGAGATCAATAACTCCTTAAGAACCAACAGTTTCATCCTCTGTGGACACAAGAACACAGCCCAAAGGTAGAAACATCAACCAGCCTAAGCCTAACTGGACAGCACTGCTGCCAAAAGCATCGGTCCTTTTCCTTGCCCCTTCCAGCTTCCTGTGGTCCTTCCTTGCCTCGGCACTTGCGACTGTGCAGGGATGGCAAAAGCAGTGGTGCAAGACAACAGCAATAAACCAGAGAGATTAATTCCCAGTCAGATCAGGAAACCAAACCCATTTTCTCTGTGGCCGAAAGAGAAGCAGGACTATCCCTTTTAAAACCACATTCAAACACAGCAGCAAGTCATGCTTTCCAATGCCAACTTTCTCTAATACAAGACTGATCTCAAACAGCCTTGAAAAAACCTTTATACACTAGAGTATCATCTCAATTTACAAGGTAGAGCAATGCTTTCACAGAAACAGGCTCATTCTTTTCTCCATAAAGCTGCAAGTCAGAAAACATTAACTTGCATTTACAAAAGACAGAGCATAGATCTTTAATGCTGTGTTTTACCCTACTAAGGCTTCAGACTTCTGACCTTTCAGACCAACATCAGGGAACAAGAACAGAAGTTAAAAATATGAGCTTTAAGAAAGAGGATTTCTTTTTTTTTTTCCTCCTGATTTTACTGGAAGACCATCAATATTGGATGAACTCCTTTAGATGTAGTGTGCCCAGAGCCACTGAATACCAAATGCTACTGTAGCTACACTTCAAAGAGAATATTCTGTCATAAGCTGAGTTTGAGCAAGGCCAGCTCTGGATCAGACTGCTGCCAAGACTCTTGCCAAAAAAACACATCCATGAAGGCCTTGCTTCATTATTTCATGGCAAATACTGCTACTCCACAAGCCAGCGTTCATAAGGCAAAAACATACGCCAGCATTAAATGCCACAAGACACAGCAAAGACAAAAGCAGTAACAATTGGAGGAAAAACAACAAAAAAAAAGACATTTAGTGTTGCCAGTAGTAAGGGATGGTTTTTACCCATAATTTGGTGTTCCTCTGAGAAGATGTTTGCATGTGGCTGCAGACAACCCAGCAGCATATTTTAAAAAGAAAAAAGAAAAAAAAAATAATCACTTCAGCTTTGTGTTGGTATCCACTGGACCATAAGCTTGTGGAGAAGTAGGAGACTGCATGTAGCACAGACAACAATGCTGTCTCAAATTTGGTAATTAGATCCAGAACCAGAATTAGAAAGGCAATTTTTATTAATAGACCAGTACAAATCTTCCTACCCTACAAATATTTTTAAGGCAGGAGCAGAAGGAATTTCAAAGATTTCCCCTTTTCTGTGTAATCTGAGATTTCTGGTTTTTACCCTTGTAAAATAGGCTTATGTGTGCATCAATGCACTGTTGCTCTAGTAAATCAGCCTTAAAGGAAACCGTCTCCAAACAAAGAGCAGCAAAGAGAAAACACTACCCAGTCTCAGTAAGCACAAAGCATGCTCAGTCTGCCTGGGCCCACCAAGATGTTAAGGGCATTAAGAGTTGCCTACTTCCCTGGACTTTTTACTCACATCTACCTATTTATCTGGAACAGATTTCTTTATTGATCCACTTTAGGAGTAGTTCTTTAAATCATTATTTAAACCACAGAAATTAAGATTTCCTTTGTCTCTGCAATTTATCTCCAGTCCAGAGAACACCTGAGTTATTGTAGCCCACCACACTGACCACCCAGACCAGCACACTGTGGTGTGGCAAATCTAGTAGCTTGGCCTGGAAGTTTTCTCTATTCTTCTATAACAAATGACCAGAGATGTTCTTCAACATGAAAATTCTGGGATTATTTTCTAAGAAACTTTGTTGGTCCAAACAACTTCACTGTTCTTCCTGTAAATTCATGTCTCCTGCTCTTGCCTAGTTAGATGAAGCAATCAATTGTTTGCATCCTCCTTCCCATCCATCTCCCTCTACAATACAACAAAACTGTCAAATAAGATTTATTGCTATAAAATTATAAGAGCAATTCTAATCAATACTTTCTATGGAAGTGTTAAAAGTGCAGTTCCACTTTTCCCTTTCCTTTTGCATGGTGGTTCACTGAGCAGCATTTAAGAGTAGACCTCTGCAGAGCAAGCCTTTGCTCCAAGATCTGCCCTGGCCACCTGGGTGATCCTCAGAAATTTACTGTGTTTCTGCACCCTTCAATATCCTTGTCTGAAATGATACTCTCTTCTGAGCACATAGATTTACTGATTTGCTGGATTTATTTTCCATTTCATTCTATTATTTCACTGATGCCTATGAAGAATCAAACACAGGGCAGGCATAATGAGTCAGAGAAACCCCTATTCATCCTCACCTCCTTCATGCCTCCAAATCTCCTCAGTTGTTTCAACTGGCCTTACTGCTATTTAACTGAATTACCTAGAAGACAGTTGTGAATTAATTGCATATGAGACATGCTGTGGTATCCATCTATGCATATACTTCTAACTCGGAACAGCTTCCTAACGTGCCATAAATCTAAACTCCAGTTTTATAATAGTATTTTTAAATATCTACCAGTACATAAGCATACTCTTAAGTAGTCTTTTGAAAAAGGATGAAAAACTAACAACAAAACTAACAGAAATTTAATGTATTAGCATGCTAAGGACTTCCACAAAGCTTTCCTAAGAACATATCTCATGCCAGTACTGTGCTCTCCATCCCAGTACCTTAAACACATAATCCCCTCACTGGGAGCACACACATTGTACTGGTGAGATGGAAGTTCATGGCCCATGAGCATGCAGCAAAAGGCACAGCACTGGAAGCATGGAAATTTCAGGGATCAAATCACAGTAACCATGAAGACCATCATCTTGAGACCTTTAAAAAAACCTGTCATGTTAATTTAACTTCTTGAATTTTCCAGTCTAAAGTAAATGATCAGCTGTATTTCCAAGCCATGCCAGTATGTTTCCCATGGGGTCACCATATGAGATACCCAGTAAAGGTAAAACATTTTCATGTCCTGGAGTTCCTTATAAGCTGTTTCTATGAATTCACCACCAGAACAAAAAGTCAATATGCAGTTGGTTCTCTGCCCACTGCACCCCTCATCACTCGTTTGATCTTTACTTTATTTTTAATTAAAAAGACATATAGTCCCTTCAAGGGCACTAAAACAGAGCAACTATTTAGAAAAATCAATATAGGCAGGGTTGTGGCTCCCTATAGAAAGCTTAATTGTTGACAGCAGATCTGCAGCAAAACAAATAAGAGTATGAAGAGATCCCCAGTGCTTCAACACGACCCACTCCAGGCACCCCAGCAATAACTGCGCTGAGTCGCACCATTTCCAGCGGCCTTTGCTCCAGCCCTATAAGCTCTCCTGCT
>NW_010298881.1:24047-26812 GCF_000700745.2 Antrostomus carolinensis | reverse complement strand
TGCTGAAGAGCTCATGCCAAGGAAGTTAGGAGAATTTGGTGGTCATTGTGCAGTATACAAGAGACTGAAACACCACTGTAAGAAGCTGGAAACATGGAGAACTGCATTGATTATAAATCCATCAGGCCAGAACCTCCACTTGGAGATGGAGAGAGTAAGGAAGAGAGAAGCAACAAGCAAACATCACTGTTAGCTGCCCAGTCCTTCTATGTGGGTTCCTCTGAAGAGTTCAATAGTGCCTTCTTACAAGGCATGAAAATGTGTCTGGTTCAGGGGAAAAGGAGTGGCTAATAATGTCTGTTATTCATGATTCAGATGAGTGAGACATTTTGCTGGAATGGCTAGATCGATTCATTTGGCTCAACATAAAGCTTTCACTCCTAAATGAAGACAATTTTAGGGTTGTTTTTTGGTATTTGACTTCAAGGAAAACATGTAGCTAAGCCTCAAAATTCAGTGCAAGGGTGTTCACTTTTTGAGAGTTCAGAGTTAGACTCGGAGCAAGTTCCTCAGATGTGCTAACTTCAACAGATGGCCAATACCTCATCTAATGCATGGTGTGGTTCAATAGCTGGTCTGGGTGGAAGGAGCAGTGCGATTGCAACGTGCCTGGTGGGACACATAGTCTCCAATTCTCTCTCCTTTGGGTGGCACTCATTAATTTGCAGTGACTAACTATTACATCTGGCATGAACACAGTATTGCTACAGTACCCTCCCTCCCCTCCAAAATTAAGACAGCAGGCTTTTGAACTTGTAGAAGTAACTAAGAAATTTTAAAATTAACCTGATTGCTAGGGATTAGGTACTTCAATATTCCTCTTCTAGAACCCCTATCTTTACTTATCCAGAATAATTTTCATGAGTTCCTGTGATTAACAGAGGTAAAAAAGGAACCAGAAAACAGAACTCTTAACACATTTGCAAATAAGTTAAATTTCAATAAAATACATCTGACTCCATCAGTAATTTGTTATCATGGATGTGATAAGTTGTAAGACCCTGAATTTTGTTTAGCTACTCACATTAAAAGGACTAACATTTATTTTGGCAGTTTCCTCATTCACCTATATATTGAAAAAAACAAGTCTAACATAACTGCAATGCGAGAATGACACTGAATTTTAAATTCAGACACTTTGCATTAGCTCAAGATATGAGTGAGACTTAGAGAAAAATATTTAATTTTAACCCAAATGTCTCCCTTCTGGATTCAAAAGTGATTCTAACTATAGTTCTTGGCTTATTAATTACACAGTTAACTATACATGTACAAGACTTCTCCCGCATACTTTTTGTGTCTGAGTACATCTTCAAACATCTGGATACAAATTAAAAAAAACATTATTTTAATGAATTTGAAAGGTTGGAAGAGGTGTTCTGATTTTATGTGCCTTCACTGGATGGAGGTAAGGTATTTATGCCTTGAAAAATGACTGGTTATAAAGGAAATAAATGGTGCATGCCATGAATATGGTAGATACCCCCTTCCAAGTACTGTCTACAGTTAAGCACCAGCTTGTCAGCACTAAAGATGAGTCTCTGTGATTATGCACATATCCCAAAGCACAAAAATATGTGCAATGGGGCTGCATCATAATAGGTATTCCGACTCTCCTGAACTATTTTAAATGACATAGCAAAATTAAATTCCATCGCAACTCACTTGATCAATCAAGTGGAAATAGCAATACTTTTAATGTTTGCAAAAGCCATCAGCAGACTGCAAGCAAAATGTCTTAACATTTGCCTTGCCTACATGAAAAGATTTTTTTTAAAACCACAAATATAGGAAGCCTTTATATGAAATATAACAAAATGTTTATTTCCCAAGATAATATAAAACTTGTTTCTTGCGATTGCTGACCCCAATAAGAAAGGCCTGCAAAGAATGCTAACAACTCAGACAATCTACTGAAATACTGAAGAAATCATGTCATTTTTTCCAGAGGTGTAAAATGAAATAAACTGCCTCACTGAGAAATGTTTGTATAGGAAACAGTACTGAGGTACAGCAGCAAATCCTACTGCAAGCATAATTATATGGGTCACAAGTGTGAAGGGATGACCGCCCACACACAGCAAGTGCAGTAGCCTTGTAAGGCCTATAAGCAATGGTCAAGGTAAGTTCTTACAGCACAGCTCAACTTTCTCACCTAGATGAGACACAAAAACATTGTGCTGGTCCCCACAATGGGCCATGAAGGCCACCACGACTGCTGGTACATGCTCTACCCAGCTGCCACCCCCAGCCCAAGGGAAGCACATCCCTTCTGCATGTGGTGTAAGACATTATTGGAGAGGTGTGCGTGTTTGCTGGATAACTGCATTGACTGTAAGTATTCAGGTTAGTAAAGTTGTGGTTTTACTCTGCTAATCCTGCACCCTGTATGGTGAATATGGAGCCATCCCTGCTGGGTACCACCATAAGCCTAGCAGGCCAAGGTGAGGAAAGCCACAAGGACATCACTCCTCCAATACCTCTGGTTGGATGCATGAGAGAAATTAAGGCTTGAGGAACTAAGTGATACTCATATAGTGCCATATCCATATGCTTTATATATTAATACATGATGAAAGTAATAAAAATAAGGTATAATTAAAACAGGGGAGAGTCCAATAAAAGTTTTTAAAGCACAACGAACTTGCACTGTTCCTTGCCAAACCAAACTCTTGAGGTTCATCTATTTTTTTCCCCCTTCAAGCTGCCCTTCCTTTCACCTTGCCTTTTATGAGGCCCCATTTAGAAAGGTGATCCCTGAACTC
>NW_010298881.1:18999-24022 GCF_000700745.2 Antrostomus carolinensis | reverse complement strand
GTTCACTCGAGTACAGGCCATCAATTCTGGAAAGAGACTTCTATGTCTGGATTTGAAAGGGAAGTTGCTGAACATCTTTCCAAAAACAACACACTTTAAAATGTGTGCTTAATGTGTAGATTAAAGGGAGCTGGCTTGTGCTGCCAGCTCAAGGGGAAAATAAGAGCTCTGACTTAGCAGTTTAGAGCACATTAATGTAAAAGCCATGAGGAAATCTTTCGCTTGCATGCATAGCCAGGACATAAACATAGGCATGGTTTGTGCTTTTTTTCACTTGCAGTTAGCAGGTTTGCAGGACTCAAACAGCCAGCTAAAATGTTACTTTACATAGCTGGTCTTCAATACTGTTGCCTATCCATTGTTTTGTTGGCTTCAGGCTGATGCCATAAAAAAAAAAACCCAAAACATAAGACCAATGCTTGGTAAATAATTTAAACACGTAGCCATCAAAGTGGCACCACGCCTCCCCAGAGGAAAACTCAAACTCCAGCTACAAGGGGAGAAAATACTTACTGACCAAGAGCTATTTGAGATTCCTTGCAGCCTTTATTCTGGTCAGCAAACTGGGAAACCTGCTTTGATGTGCATTTCATTTACATCCGCACATGCTTTTATTGCGGAAAATCAAGTAGATTCAATGTTGACATTTAGAGCTAACACAGATTTGCCCTTTTGAGTTTTCTAAAAGTCACGAATAGGTCATTTTGGCAAAGGAGTCTGCGCCTAGGAGTTCTGCTTAAATTGCAGGTGACTGGGAAGTGTTATATCCAAAACATGGTAGAATCTTGACATGACATTCAGAGATCTGAATCGGAGAATATGCAAAGTAACTGAACCCCTTAAACTGGCATCTCCTGAAACACTGGACCACATACTCCTATCATTTACATTCCTCCTGAACCACTGACTTGAGTGGCACTGAGTCTCATTTACTCACATTTGAGTGAGAGGTGAACCAAGAGCAGTTTTATAAGGCATTCTTAACTTGACTTTCAAGTTTCAATCATTCTCACTCCTAGGATATGGCACAGACATTATTTTCTTTAAGTCTTTCTAATATAATCACTACATCAGCACAATTCATAAAAACAGCCCTAACCACAAGTCATGAAGATAGAAGCTACTCCAAATGTGTTTGATTTATTTTGAATACATGATTTCAGACTGCAGACACAGAATATACCCAGACAATTACAGAACTGATAGAAAATAATCCCAGAGCATTAGACTGCAACTCAAGATAGTCACATGTCCACATAATCATTTGAGGAACATAGTGCTGAAGGCCACCATCTAAGTCAAATCCAGTTTCCCAAAATTGCAGGTAACCATGAAATCAGGCATTTTGCCTGCAAAAGCCCACAAAATACATTATCTCTCCACTATTACTCACCAGAGCAAGACCTCTAACAAATGTCATGCAATTAGTGGCACAGAGCTGGCCACAAACTATTTTATGTGCCAGAGGATGAACGTGGAAAGGTCAAAGGCAGTGTCAGGATTGGGTTCCTACTATTTCAGTGGAGCTGAGTTAGTTAAATAACAGAATTGACTTCAAAGCTGCTAGAAAAGGCAGGCTCTCACCATCTGCTATAAAAACATGCATAGGGCAGTCTCAATTCAGGAAGAAAATCAGAAACTGAGACAAGTTCTCCTTAAATCTTAAAATATGCAAACTTAAGCTTATTCATAATTCACTGCAGTCTTCCGAAAATCAAATATTTTCTATCATTTAATGCATATTCCTTTCTATGCATTTGACTCACTAAAAATCCTACAGAAATCTTTCTTAACACTCCCCTTGCACAGCACGTACATGGTATGCAAAGCCCTGGCTTAGCTACAGGCAGCCAAACTCTACCACAGAGTGCCAAAAGCTGCTCTGAACACCAATTGCTGTGCTATCGTCTATTACACAAATAGACAACAAACTAAGCAGGCAAAACAACCATAATATGAATTTCTTGTTCCAGTCTGGAAACCTGAACATAACCCTGGACACCTGAGCTCTCTTTTCTTTCCTATCAAATGCTTGAACTTGTTGGACTCTTGGTATTTTAATTTAAAATTTTTATTGGCTTAAGTGTTTCTTGCCAAGACTGAAAAAGAAGAGTTCTTGTTGAAGCGTAGCATTTGACATTGGTATGCATTTCTTAGGCTTATTTGACAGGGTAGAGCCAAACTGAGATCAGTCTTCAGCCTTCTGGGAAACACGGACCTCTGGGTAGGATGAATGCTACAAATCTGAAAGACTTTATTCAACTATTAATACCACATTTTGAAAGCCAAGAGAGTAAGCATCATTAACTTTCCAAAACTCTAAATGCATTGTAGTAACCTGAAAATGGGATCGTAACACTAATAACATGATGAGAAATATTTTGATCTGCAAACACACGTGAGGCAACAATTCTGAAAAGAAAGCTACGTTTAAGTTCCTAAGTGATGAACCCTTTAAAGTAAAAGTCACATATTTAAAATTAAGGCTCAAATATTTTTCAGCAACTGGAGTGTCAGGATTTTGATTCTGCAGGGACAACACTGATGATGTCTTAATTAAGCCCTCTGCTAATCCTCACGTCTCGAGTCAGTCTGTCTACTTTGTTTGGAGAAGGGTGATGTATTTCAACAAGGAAAATCATACACTAATTTTAGATACTGGTAGGGTTACACAGCTTTCATTTTTGTTGAAAGCAGATTATATTTTTGCTGACTTATATTCAGTCATTTTAGTAATGATTGTTACCACATCCTGAGAAACAGAGAAAAACAGGTTTTGCCAAGTTAATAGTATTTTTTCTTCTCTTTGTTGCTGAAAAAGCAATGAAATTACAAAATTGCTATTGGAAATTTGGCAGCTATGATCCCTGTCAGCTTTCCTTGGCTGCAATATATTTAGCATCCCTCAAACAGGTTGCAAGAACTTGTCTAAGTCCAGAAAACAATTTGTCTGAGTGAGCTGATTTTCCACAATTACAATGAAGGTTTCATGCCCATGAAGTCAATTTGACCAAGTCACCTCCTTGAAATGTAACTTTAATTCTACAGAAGAAAAATATCCTCAGATATTCATATTAATGACAGAGGGAAATTATACTTAATCTTGTCTGGCTACCTTTCAATATAAAGGTCACTTGTTTAAGAGTCATAGTCAGCAATGCCCAAACATCCCCCATAGAGAACTGTTTTGAGGACCAGGAAGCATATTGCTAACGTGGCTGATCATCTTCCATTAAAGAAGTGTGTGCGTTGAGCATGAGACAGAAAGGTATATCCAGAGACAGAGGAATCACAGAAAAGAAAAAGAAGCTCCAACCTTCTATTTTGTTACTTTCTTTTAATCTCTTGCTCAAACCTGCCATTTACTGAGTCTGTAGCATACTTTCCTGTGCATACTCATGCACCAAGAGCTAGAGGAAATCCGATTTTCTTCCTGTTAGATCCTGTAGAAACCTACACTAAGAAACACTAACACACACAGCAATTTCTGTGAACAATGCTTCTCATCCAGGTTACCCCTCTAGCAATCAAAGGCAACTGTCTCTTTGCAACAACAGTTTTGTAACTCCTGCTATGTGTGTCTATACCTCAAAAGGAAATAATCAACATCAGACATGAAGCTTTACATCCAACCATCACAGAATTGAGGTGTGCTCAAGTCTTCCTGCTGTACCACCCGAGGGTGCATATCGAGCATGATTTGTAGGAAATGCAGACACATTGCAGATCTGATGTAGAAGGCAGGAGTCTGAAGGTGAGCTTAGCAACATCAGGGAAGAATTGCTTCAGGGCCTGGTGAGATCCTCAGTGAGGCAGGATCAAACTGCATGTAGGGAGACTTCTACTGGTGTCTGGGTGCTGGTCAAAGAGCCTGAGGGCAAAGGTCATGAGAAATGATGGAGAGAGACAGAAAACCTGGGAAAATGTAGGACATCACCAATGATTAATTGGAGATGCATTTTTACTGAAAGCCTAGGGACCCTTGGAGAAAGACCACCATGATCCATATGCACACTCCCACAAGCTGCACTAGTAAAGCATCCTACTGAACACCCTCTCTGTTTTTTCCCCTTCTTAAAAAACAAACAAACAAACAAGACAAACCAACCAAACCTTTGGTATGCAGTTAAATTTCAAGCAAGTAGCATGTTTCAGAGCTCCAGATGGTGCAGTGTGTGTTAGGACTTTAGCTTTTGCCCCCTCACAAGAGCCGGCAGGCCCTTCTCCATCTGACAGACTGCTCAAGCTAAGTGGGACAAGTTGATCAAACTGAAGTAGCGAGGAAGAGGCAAGTCTGAGAAACAGACCTGTAGCACTCCTTGATCAGCAGTTTTTATACAAAACCAGACCTGGATCAATCTATGCTGATAAGCTGTAGATGACGGGCATTAAATTCAGCCACGTCTCATAGCAGTCACAAACGATTACAGTGCAAAGTCAACAGTATCGACGATTACTGCAGTGCATGAATTTCAAGTCCTCTTCTGAGTAATTTGGAGGTTAATGCTGCAGAGGAGGTGCAATGTGTGCCAAAGAATTTTAAATCTAGTTTTAACAAATCCAGATTTCAAGTCTGACAACTATTTCTTTTACCAGAAAAATAAAATTGATTCAATGCAAAACTTGAACAGTTTCTTAAAAAACAATGCTCCTCTGACCTGGCATTTAAATCCACAATATTATTGAGATGCATCACTTTAAATTACTGGCAGGAGGATCCACCTTCAATTTTACTGTGCATTGTTATTATTTTTATCACAACTTTACCTATATAATGCAAAAATCTTCAAAAAACTTCAGCAGCGAGTCTAGTTCAGCTAATGTAAATACATGACAAATTCGTCTTGTTTTTCCCCTCCTAAATCCTTCAGGTTTATTGCTGCCTTTTGACCACTCCATCAAAACAGCTTGACAGAAGCTGCTTTTCAGGCATCCATGATGCCTGTGTCTACTACTTTCTTATTGGCAGAACTTGCTTTTTGCTATGACCACTGTGACTTCCATGGGTTACTCCACTCCTAGT
>NW_010298881.1:0-18965 GCF_000700745.2 Antrostomus carolinensis | reverse complement strand
GCACAGGCATCAAAGCTGCAGTCATCACCATGGAAACTAGCTGGAGAATTAAAAAAATAAATAAATAAAAAGAACATTCCTCATCCAAAGCTAGTACACTGCCACCCACCGGGTACTTGTGTTAGAGAGCCTTGAAGTACAAAGCAACCCTGCTCAGTGTAAGCAAATAACCACTCATTGCAGCAGTCGGCATTCAGACCCAAATAAATGCATTTTTTGGTGTCAATTATTCTCTCATCACATGGCAGTATTTCAGTATTTGCTCTTAGTGCCAAGATCACCCTGGTGAAATTCAAGCTGAATACATCCAGCCTCTCTTTGCTACCTTTATAACATAAGAATCTCTCGTTTTCATTCAAGTTTAATAAGCCATGTACCCATGCAGGATATATTGCTTCATCTTCTGCAACGCTTACTTATTCCCAGAGTGCAGCCATGGGCATCCTCAGAAAACAGATCCATGCAATTCCAGAGGGAGCTGCAGGGTTGGGTTTTATCAGAGATCAGGCCATGAACTTATAGCTTCTTTCTATGAGATATGAAACACCCAAGAGGATTTCAGAGAGCTGGCTTTTGTTGATCCATAATGCTTCGTTACTGGCCAATAGTAACTAATATCAGATTTTACTTTAGGAAGATCTCCATGGTGATCTGAGCCTGCTGATATCAGCTGGTTTTTTTTGGAGTGGAAGTAAGAACACAAAAGATAGCAAAATTAAAGGGGAAAAGACCTCAAAAAATTGGGCGTAGGATGAAGAACTCTTATACGTGCTGTAGTTCAGTTCAGCCCTCCAAGCAGAGGCAAAACACTGAAGAAATCTCTCTCCGTTGTAGTTTATTAAAATTATTAAGAAAAATCTTGACTGTCTTGCATGCTCTATCATTTATTGAAAAAAATAAAGGAAATTAGCTAATGGGGGGAAAAAGGCAAAAACAAAATATAAAAACGAAAAGAAAAAAATCCGTAAATCCCTAAATCCAAAAGTATCACAGTAATTTTTACAGTGGTTTAAGAGAGATTTTTCAGACCTGCTGCAGCATTACTTATCAGTTTTCTAGCACAAATCTTTAAAATGAGAAAGGGGAAAAAAGGGAAAGGTATTCAGACCAAATTTGTTCTCTTTCTATATGTTCCAACAACTTACATTTCAAAGTATCTTTTTAATAAAGTAAACTGCTGAGATTTTCACAAATGTGGAAGGGTATTTTTCAATTTCATCTCATGTTGCTGAAAATGATTGGATGTTTGTTTCCTGCATGACTTTACTTTTTCCCCCTCTTCCTTTTAATGGGTTTTACAAATACAGCCACACACTTATTTCAACTGACACTCCAGAAATGAATTAGATTTCGTATTTTTATCAGGCACAAGCCAAGCACGGAAATAACTCAAAGCAGCAGGTAATTACACCAATGAAATATTTATGGAAACTGATTACACCAAAACACTCATTTTTATCTCAGCATATTTGTATTTTATATAACTATGCAGAAAAGTAAGTTTAGGAGTTATACAAACTTTCCCTCCTTTTTCAAATGAGAACACAGGCAACGATTCCCAGGAGGCCGACCAAGTGCAAGCCACTGTTTGCAGTAACAGCTATACTGAGGAGTTACAGCCATGAAAGAGTTGTCTTCACTAGTCTTAAGGCAGCTTTGGAGAAATAGTAATATTGAAAGTCATCCCTTCTCCAGTGCCAGCACAAAGTCTGTGCTGTGACGGACGATGCATCAACAGAGGCTGGGCTGGTGCTGAGGCACTGCTGGACAATGTGATCACTCACTTTTCCCTGTCCCCCTGAGCATGGTCTTGTATTTGCTGTCCCTCTCTTACTCTAAGACTAAACTGCATGGAACACACATGACTTTTTCATTGCCTGCTTCTCCTGCACAGGGTCCTGGACTCAGGAGAGCTCCTAGGCACTTTGACAATGCAAAAATTAACACTGAGTTCAGAGCCCAGCGTGTTTCAGCTCCCACGTAACTGCCAACCCCTAGCCAGCTAGTGAGCAGCCTTCCTGAAGAGGAGACGGGAAAGGACTGGCGTCCTAGGCACTTTGACAATGCAAAAATTAACAGAGTTCAGAGCCCAGAGTGCTTCAGCTCCCACGTAACTGCCAACCCCCAGCCAGCTAGTGAGCAGCCTTCCTGATGAGGAGACGGGAAAGGACTGGCACAGACCTCACAGAACAGCACTGAAAAGCTTCACCCCTGACACAAATTTTACTCTCAACACTACCAGATGAAATTAAGCAGTAATTTTGTCTGCATACGTTAACTTCAGAGCGAGCAATATAGACAAATGCTTCTCTATTGATGCTGCTGTAATGGTTGGCATCTGCCTGCTCGTTACTTCTAATCATGAGGCAGTTATCTAGATTGCTACGTCATTCTGGACCTCCCCAAAGTATTCAGAAGCATATTGGTAGACTGAAAAATTGCCTGTGTAAGAATGAGTGCATTTTGTGTCAAAGGAGGGTCTTCAGGACACTGAATATTGGATCTTTGTGTCGTTGTACCCCCCATTTCTGTAAATGTGTCAGCAAAGCTAGTGGGAAGAAGTTTCAGGTTCTTATAAATGCTACATGTTTATATATAGTGTGGGTTTTTATATAAATGCTAAAAATGGAAAGCAATTCCCATATGTATCAACAAATATTTATCTATAAACACAATATACAGGAGCTGGAGTGGAGTCATATTCAATCTATTCTAGACCTAAAGCCACATTTATGTGACAGTTTGCAGTGTAGAAAAGCAGTTTCCATGCCAAATAAAGCCCCTGTCTTGGTGCCAAGGCCAAAAGAGCAAGAGCAAATGGAGAATTTGCAATTCTTCCCTTGGGGGCCTTTCACAACAGCCTGCAGACAGCAGATGGGGAAACACCACTGCATCCAGGCACAGCTCCTGTGCCCTCCAGCAACCCCAACAAAAACTCAGGTGCTGCTGGTTGTACTACCAGGCTAATCCCACCCTTCCCATACACAACTCAGGAGGGGAAGCGTGTCTGGCTTTGTCCCCTGCTGCCCTTCTGCTTTGCCCCCCAGCAAGAGTTGCCTTGAACTGTAGAGAAATATGCCCAGCCATTGCCTCAGGATTCCTGAACCACCTAAAGGGACACATATTTGACAGTAACTGCAGGGTTTCTTCTGAAAGCAAGATGTATAATAAGTCATTGGAGTGAACATGCACAGAATACATATTTGGAGGGTAGGACAGATTATTAACAAGTGGGAGAGCTTTAAAAATACCAAATGGCTTTGCATGGAATCAGAAAAATGAAGGCTATGTGGTTTCCGCCACCCTGATTTAGAGAAAAGAAATTGCCTTCTAAAGATCCCTGGAGAGAAAACTTCAGACAGAAGAAAAGATGATTAGTTCACATATTTGCCAGCTTTCCACTAAACAACAGTTGATAACAGCATTAGAGACAGGAAGGAGCAAGAAATTAAGGGATAAAAAGCACTGCAAAAGTCACGTGATAAACTCTGCACAGAAAAAGACAGAAAACTTGAAATCAAAATATGAAAAGCAGTTTATTTTAAAGGCAGAGGCAAGAATGGCAGCTTCCCATCCCACATTGTAATGGCTAGCTCTCCAAAGAAACATTGCACATATGCACGTGTGTGTGTTTTTCTGAATATTTCCTTAGCCAACATGGGGAACAAAGGTAAGCACCCTTCTGAGCATCCTCTTCACTGCTGAGAGTCATTACAGTTTCCCTCTCTAAGTACTGCACAGATGTATCAAGATGAAAATAAATAGAAAAGATATAGTCATTCTAGAAAAGTACATGCACTGAAAATTATACACAGGAATGAAAGCAGTTCCTCAATTCTACAGACCAGAGTGGTTATGGTAGAATTTCCCAGAAATACTGCTAAAGCTAGTAAACATATCCAAAAGCTTTACATACTATTGCCATATAGAAGGTATGTTTCTAATTCAAATCAAATTAAAGTGAGTTCTAAACTAGGACAAAATTAATAATGAAGATATAAAAATAAAAGGATCTGAAACAGAATTTGCACGTTATAAGTTTTGAGGAAGGACAGATACCAGCACACACATTAAACATGGTGACACTTCCCTAGAGAGTTACGATAATACTTCACCCTTAAATAACACACTCAAAGTGTTTCACAGACATTAACTAATTAATCTTCAATCCTCATGTGGCTGTAAAAATTATACAGTGGGGAAATAAGGTCAGATCTTCAGAGGAGATCAAGCTGAGATTAAACAGTCTGCCCCAAGGCTACATACTGACATGACAGCAGAGACAGGGCTACAGCTCCCATGTCCAACAGCCACCTCAACACCACAAAGCCTTTAGAGGGAGACTGACAGCCCCAAACATCTCCAGCAGCTGCCCAAACACAGCAAAAGGCTTAGGCAGGGTCAGATGCCTCCCTCTGCTCGAAGAAAAACCCATGAACATGTGTCTCAGGGGAGGAGTTAACTGTGCACTCATGGATCTCCTTACCTCACTGCAGCTCTGCAAATCAGTACATGCTCTGGGTCAGTGGGAGAGGAGGTTTCCATACCAGTATGTACCTCTGTGCTGGCACCCCCCCAGGACTTCATCCCAGATCCAGATTGCTGCATGCCAGGTAGCCATCATCACTTTAGCTTATGCAAGGCTTCAAATACTTGGGGCACATTTTAGAAATTATACAGAACATGGTAAAAATTACACCTGGTCAAGACCTATCTACCCGTGCCTTCAGAGCCCCGGAGTATTTCAAATGAATGGGGAAAAGGTGAGTTCCAGGAGTGCTGCAAGCACCTGGGAAGGCCACAGCAGAGGATGCACTGACACACTCAGTCTCCTGGGAATCAAGTAATACCCAAAACATTAAGAACGTGCCTCCAAGTGTAGGAGGCATACCTGGGAAAAAAACAAAACAAAACAACCACACTAACAAAAAAACAACCACCTACAAAAAAAAAACAAAAACAAAACAACCACACCACCAAGGAGAGTGTGCTGGTGGCCTGGCCAGAAGAAAATTCCTCCAAAGAACCCCCAAGTTCTGCCATTTGTTGTGGCATTTGAACAGCTGCTGATAGAGTAAGAGTTGTCTGTTTTGCCGACAGTTGTGATCCAAAGCTGTACTAACTCTCAGCTTTTTTAGAAAGTGCTTTAGAGTACTTTGAAAGTGCTAAGGCACTATTTAAAAGGTTCAGTTCTCATTGCAGCAGTCAGAGGATTAATTAATTAAAAGCTTGGCTACTGCAAGCAGCAGTGTGTCTGCCAGTCCTGAGCTGCCTTTGTGTGAAGATCTGCAGTTTGGTTTTGTGAAGTAAACCTGTGTCTAAACTTCTAATTATATTAAGAAAAGGTAAGTGCTAGAAAACAGCAGGACCTCATAGCTCTAGCTGAAAGTTATTTAAAAAGCCAAGGGTCTAAATGACACCTATTTCTTCCCCCCACCACCTCCTTCAGATACTGCTTTGGGAGCGGAGGGGGAATAGGTTGCATTAGGCTGCACTATTTTCAGCCCTTGTGCAGAGATGCCATGCAAATAATTCATTAAATGTTTACTTAGGAAGTGAAAACAATAGCAATAATTCTGTGTTGCCTCAGCAAAAGCAAAAGGGCTTCAAGAACTAAGGCTAGAAAAAAAAAAAAGATATTGTGTAGCTGTCATATCACATGTGACAGAATGGCCAATAAAACATGCTTCCACACATTGAATAACCTCGAGAACAAAGGTGTTCCAATGCTGTGCAGATCAAAGAGAAAGTGCAACAGTGCCATACAATACCAACCACAGGAAAATAAAATACTGGTTCACAAAAGAAAACAGAGAAAAGGCATTATGGCTTGGCAAGGAAAGCTATGCAGGTTGGGAACAGGAGAGGACAGTGGGAAGGGTCTCACCTATGTCAGCAGTGGAAAAATTGGTATTAACTGAGAAAGGTGACTTGAATGCAGATAAAGAAAGTCTCCAAGTGAAGACAAGTGACTTTCTAGACGAAGACAGCAAGGAGCTGTGAGGAAGGGCATAGAGGCAGTGGGTTCTGCAAAGAAGAAACAAGCACACACACACAAAGATGTAAACAAGATTTCAGCTTGAAGGAACTAGCAGTTCCTCGCTGTCACTGGCATTTCCTGTGCCTACATTGCATTTCCTCCAGCTTTTATAAAACCTGGCTCCTCTAATTCATTCTAATTCACTCTCTAATGCTTCCACACAGCTCTTTCAGTGCATGTGCAGGCAGTCTTTTGGGCAGCTTTTGACTGAAAGGAAATGTTTTAGGCACAGCTCAAAGCCTGTGGGAGTCAAGAGAAAGGGTTGAATTTGGCCTTTAAAAGAAAGAGCATGCCAGGAGAGTCACATGAATGCCTAAAACAACTCCTCTGCTTAAACAGAAGATGCATGCGCTTGAGTTCGGCCTTAGCCACTAGCTGGAGCAGGCTGCTTTTAAGTAATAGCAGGTGGTGGTTCACTTTTGGCAAGAGAGCAGACATGAGTCAAAGTTCTAAGATATTAATGCAGTGTTTGCCTTTCTTAGTAAAAACCACAGTGTTCTGCAAACTGTTGTCTAGGACCACATCTGTACAAATACTGCACGAGAGACCTGGGGTCCAGGTGGACAGTCAGCAACACATGAGCCCTATCGGCAATGAAGGCTTCCAGGATCCAGGGCTATAGCAACAAGGGCATAAGTCAGTAGATCAAGGGAAGAGATTAATCCCCTTTACTGAGCACTCATTAGGCCACAGCTGGAATGCTGCCTCCAATTTTGGGCCCCCTTAATACAAGAAAGATGTTGATCAGCTTGAGCAAGTCCAGCCAAGACCACCAAGATGGTCATTGGCTGGAGCATACAAGCCACGAGGAGATGAGGAGAGGCTGAGCTAGCTTAACCTGGAAAGGAGAAGGCTTAGGGGAACCTACAGAAGCCAACAAGTACCTAGGCAGGGCTTACAGAGAATGCAGCCACACACTTCAATGAGCTACACAGCGGGAGAATGAGATAGAACAGTCTGGACTGGATATACTCACCCTGAGTATAATGAACGTTTGGAACAGGAGCCCAGAGAATCTGAAGAATCTCTGTCCTTGGAGATTTTCAAGACCTGACAAAAAAACCCTTTGCAATCTGGTCTGAATTCAGTGCTGTCCCAGCTCTCAGAAAGAGGTTGGACTACACAATCTCCCAAGAATCTTTCCAACCCAAATGATTTTATGATAGTCATCAAAAGCACAAGTAGTACACAGTGCATATGTTTATAAAGACAGTGTGTTCCCAAAACACTGAATTACAATGCAATTGTTAAAAAAACCCAAAATAACTCACAGTTACCCACAACAGTACAGACCATAGCTACAAAAGCTCAAATCTTTTCTTGGCAAAGACAACAGGCAAGAGCTGTGTAAATCAGTGCCATCTATTGAGTTTAAGAGCCTTTATGGCCAACTGAGTATCACCCAATAGATTTACAGCTGTACAAAAGTGTGATCAATGAACAAAATCAGGTGTCTTGTGCAAGCCACCTCAGATACCATGACTTGCTCCACAGAACACAAAACAATGAAAGAAAACTCTTTTAAAATAAGACTGCTCTGAAAATAAGTGAGATCAAGTTATTGACTGCAAAGTGTCTTACATTTTAAACATAAATTACAGAGTCTGCACTAGTCTTCCACTTGATTTAGATTTCCACTTGTCTGATTTAGGTTTTATCACTGCAAGAATAATATCACTCTGCCTTTCACATTAAGTTCTTTTTTTTTTTAATAATGTTTCTCAACTAAATATCCTACAGTTTAATTAAATTAAAATTGAAATAGCATTGTAAGACTAGAGACCATTTAGTACCTGAGACACTAAGCATTCATTCTATTTCGTAAAGAAATTAATTATGTGAGAGTCATTAACAACAACTGTAATTCCTTATGGATTTAAATTATGTTTTGAATTGGAAGAATGAAGTTCCTAGATGATTTAAATTCTTCAAGAATGTAAAAATGAATTAATGATGTTAATATTCCATACGTCTGAAAATTGGTGCAGGAATAAAATTCTGGGTTAAATCTACAGGCAGCAGCATGGACAGTGAGAGCAGAGCAACTTATTTCCATCCTATTTATTTTGTCATATTGAACCCTGGAGTATTTTTGGATGAACTACAGTCCAAGGGTACAGACTGGGTGCTGGCAAAATCAATGGCAGCCTTGGAAGTGACTTCAAGAAGGGCAGGACTAGGCTCTGGGTTCTCCAAATCATGTACTTTCTCCCTTTTCTGCAAGAAAACCTCAGCTCTGTTTGAGAGAAATTCTTCCCAGTCTGACAAAGTGAGAATGATAAAAAACAACTATAAGGAACGATAAATACAGTATTTCAAAATTTGGCATCCTGCTCTTAATATTAATATGCATAAACTATGGAGGCAATGATGATAATTATGTTGGCACTTCTCCTTCTGAGGAACTAGTTTGAAAGGGGATATGCAGAAGGAACCTCTGCAGCACAGCATGCAATTTGACAATTCACACACTGCATCAACTGGGTAGGAAAGAATTTCCCAGATATATAAATCTGGGTTTGATTTCTGCAAGAAAAACACCCACATCCAGCCCCTTTATCATCCTAAAGGGACATCTCTGTTGGCTGACAGCATCATGCAGGACAATTTCCAAACCAGCATAACCCCCATAAAACTTTCTTTGCCCAGGTCCAGGGCTGTATTTTGGAACTAAACGGTAAAACGTGAGCTCTGCCGAGGACATTGTTCTCCACCATCAGAGCCAACTGAGCACACAAGGTTCATTCATTCTGCTTCCAGGAAAAGACACTGATTAATTAAAATGCAAAGGCATCTTCCTGCCAAATATTTTCCAGCCTTATGTTCAGCTAAGAATAATTAAGGCTCGCCCATATCATCCGAAAGACTGGTAGCCATCCTCTACACGCCATCATCTATCACCCAACAAAAGTCCATGTTTGCCAAGGAACAGATTGGAACCAAGTAGACAGGCAGCATGTTAGCTGAGAGTTTTACTTGTGTCTAACTCTCCCAGCTTCTCCAGTATAAAAGGCCAAGAGCTGCTCTCTTTTACTACAGCCATGCCTGGTTCGCCTATAAACACTATCACTGATATCGTTATATAGCTCTTACTTCTCAGCCTTAGCTGCTGTTCATTGCATCCTCCCCTGCTGCTCTGGTACAGAGGGCAGGGGTAGTTTTCAGGACAGTGAGTGCAATGCAGCAGTGGGATGGAGACCCAAGTGCTGCCCAAGGCTCTCCACATTCCCAGGTCACACTGAGCCATGGGAGCTTCTATCACACACACCAGCTTAAATCTTATTTGACTTCCATGAGATTAGCCATGCTTTAAATTAAGCATGTGCTCAAAGTGCTTTGCTGATGAAAATAATCACAACCAGAGGACTGAAAAGGAACATGAAAAGAGGGGCAGGAGGGTGCTACACAAGTGTGAGCAGGAACTCCCTTACAGCAGCTCACTGCAGCACCAGGGACCTTCACTGCAATTTTAGAGCAAGTTTCTCCATCTACTTCTAGAATTAAAATGGTGACCTCCTTCAAACAACCTTCTTGGCACTGAAAGGCCAGGAAATGTAGTCATATTAGGATTAATGACTTGAATTAGCTCTCCTGCACCTGTGCCTTGCTGTATCCATGGCAAAGACAGTAGCTTTGCTTTTATGAAGTAACGCTTCAGGGTTTCTTTGGTGTTTATCTAAGCAAAATCTTTTCTCTCCTTGTCTTACCAAATAAACTCCTTAAGAGGGAAAAATGTGTCTCATTGTAAAAGTCTCTTGATAAAAAAAATGCAAATCTCAAGCAGCTGTAATGAAGAGAATCAATTTTAGACTCCTGGTAGCTACCCTCCTGCAAAGTTTTATTATTTTTCATCAAGTATCTACAAGAACCAGATCACATTTCTAGCTTGCCGTTCCTCTCCTGTGTAATGAGGGAGAGTCATGTATATTGCTTTAATTTAATTTACCCTAGAAATTCAGAGTTATTGATTGCAGTTGGTAGACTTCCTATAGCTATAAGAGACTGGAAGTAACGTTTTTATGCCTTTTGTATTGCTTACCACAGTGATGGATAAAAAAAAGGGTTGGGGGGGGGGTCAAGGAAGGGAAAAATGAAATTTTGAGGCAAGGAGAGAATATAGTGTTGTGGAGATGAAATACTGGGTGCCAATACTTAAATATAAAATGCAACTACAGCTGTAGACTGTCTCTTGTGATATTTATTCAAAGAACTATCTTATCTGTGCAGCTGATTATCTGAGAGATACCAGAAATGTCTAAGAGCAGTCAGGTAAAATTTCTATACAAAATTCACTGAAAAAAGAGTAGGTCTCTGGAATGACCTAAAACTATTCTTTAATTTGGATGGTATTTAGTAAACAGCTCTGCAAAAGGAAGGAATGGAAGAACAGAATTTGGGAAGAAATGTTTTGTTTGAATATTTAAAAGCAACAATTTAATTCAGAAAGCCATCAAAATATCAAACAGGATAAAAAAGGAAAAACAGAATGATGCATTCTGGCAAAATTATTCTTTTTTAAATTTTCATTATTCTAAGAAAACTGGAGGGGAAGATCTTCAATTAGTACTGATCACAAACTATTTTTCATTTTGGCCACTGAACCAAAGAAATTTACTTATTGGCATAGCACTAATCAGAATATTTTTAGGCAGCCATATTCCAAATGAGGAAAGCTGTAATCTGTTTGAGACTATACCCTGTAAGTGATAAATTCTGGTATTCGACAAATTCAGGATCTAGAGTTATTCTGGCATTGAGAAGTCAATCTTTGTAAACATGCCACCCACTCTGCCTGTTCACCCATGTTTGTGAGAGCATAAGAAAACAACTGATAATTCAAGAATGTTATTCAGACTGCTTGAAAGAGTCCAGCACAGAGCCACAAAGATGATTAAGGGAGTAGAACATCTCCCTTATGAGGAAAGGCTGAGGGAGCTGGGTCTCTTTAGCTTGGAGAAGAGGAGACTGAGGGGAGACCTCATTAATGTTTATAACTATGTAAAGAGTGAGTGTCACGAGGATGGAGCTAGACTCTTCTCGGTGACAACCAATGATAGGACAAGGGGCAATGGATGTGAGCTGGAACACAGGAGGTTCTGCTTAAACTTGAGAAGAAATTTCTTCACAGTGAGGGTGCCAGAGCACTGGAACAGGCTGCCCAGGGAGGGTGTGGAGTCTCCTTCTCTGGAGACATTCAAAACCCACCTGGACACCTTCCTGTGTGATCTCATTTAGGGTTCTGCTCTGGCAGGGGGATTGGACTAGATGATCTTTCAAGGTCCCTTCCAATCCATAATATTCTGTGATTCTGTGTGATTCTTCTCTTCAGCAGTCCTAATGACAACCCAAAGCAATCAAAATGCATGCAACTAGCTCCATAAAAATTAAGGGAATAGGCCTAAAGTACAGGATTCAGAAACAGATAAATTAAGCTGCCTGATCAGAAACTGCATCCTTCCAAAGGAAATGAAGATGATCATAGTTACACAATTTCAGTATCTTACATAATTACTTTAAAGGTTAGCAACTAGGAAAACCCACAGCTTGTTTTTGATTCATAAAGGTAAGTTTAAAAACATTAGAAGACTAAATTAGACTTTAAAAAAAAAAAGGTGCAAATTTTTAAATCAAACCTGATGTGTCTAGTCCCTTTCTTTCTGTTTTTAAAATGTGAAAGGATGAACATGACAGAGAAACCAGTATTAATCACAGATGAAACACTGATACAGTGATATACAAGCAGAAACAATTGGCATGTTTGTAGTTATTTTAGCATGGGAAATTTTAGGATAGTTTCAAGGCTAAATGCTACAGGAAGAAATATATTGCTGTTTACTTCTTGCTGTTTTATGTCATCTATTAGAACATAAATTTAATAAAAAGACACAAGCCACTGTAAATGCTTCTGTTATCACAAAGTTTTTTGCTGGAAGTGATATGATTATGCATTGCATTGTCTTTTAACGGTAAATTTATAACAAAATGTTTGTTTCGCACTAGAAGAAATTAAGTCTCGTTGTGTTGCTTTTGCTTCTGCAACCCGCACACATCATACCAGCGTAATACCAACAGGAAGCCAAGCTCTTACCTCTGAGCAGAGTAATAACACTTGAAATCAAGTATATGCTTTGACAGGCATCTTTGCCCAACAGCAATGCCTTCATGAATCACTTCAGCACTTTTCCTGCTTCTGCAACTAGTTCAAGCTGGAAATTTAAAATGTCCAGTCCGGAACAGCAGGCATGAAGCGCACTTGTCCAGCTCCTTTAGGAGTTCTCCAAGTGTTTTGAGATATACCAGCATGACATAAGGTCTCCCAACATCCTGCTAGGACTTCTAGCTGTTCAGATATGGAAGGTCTCAGAGTTGGGCACAAAATTTTGCCAAATTAATCTTTACTTTCAACTCCCCTTGAGCAGACGCTTTATTGCCTATGAAATTCACAAATCAGGCTAAGACACATTCACTGAGATCTCCCTCCTTTCCTCCACTGTCTTTTAAAAATTCTTCACCATGTTAAGAAGAGATAAAATACCTTACTTACAATCAGAGCTCCTAATTTCACAGGCTAGAATACTTTGCATGATTTGGTAGCTTACAAATGAATGCACAGAGCCAGCATCTGTCAACTCCCTTAGGCAGCCTTGCTTAACGGAATGCAATTTCTTACCTGAAAAACATAAATAAGAAACATACATTTACATTTTATTCTGCATAACTTAATATCTTCTTCAGTACTCTAAATCACACATGAAACCAGTTCTTCCTATTAAGCATGCAAAGACGCTGCATCACTTGTGTAGAATGTTTTTAAAATCAACAGTAGTTTCCAATTAAAACAGTTCAGATGAAAATATTTATAGCAAATACAGAGATCTGATTAACATTCTTACCAGATACAAGCTCACTAGGGTACAACGATTTCCATAATTACCCCCTCCTTACGGACCAAAGTCATTTGATTCCCCCCAGGCATCAGGAGAAAGGAGGGCTGCTCTGAGCAAGCCAGGTGCTACCACCAGAACCATAACAGCCACAGACCTCCTAAGGGTCCTCCTTCCCATAAGGAAAGTCCTCTGGGACATGAGCCACAGCATGGCACACCTTCCTGGGAGCACCCTCCCCTGCTCTGGGGTTTCATGCATTGATCACAACTCCAAGACACAGTCCTGGCAGGAGGGAATGGGTAGGAGACAAGCCCAGGCAAGTCTCCAGCAGTGTATGAATCTTGGTGCTGGTCCTAATCACAGACCAGCATTCAGGGGAAGCTTCAGATTGGATTTTCATTTTCCTTCAGGTCCCACTCACATCCAATCTGCAGTCCCTATCCACCTGGATCAATTGGTACTGAATGTTAACCGTAGCCCTGAGGTGTTTTGGTGCAAGTCTCAGCAGTAAATAGGAACAAACTTATAAGCCTAGAATGATCTGAAATCCACAGGGGTCTAGACAGAATCCATACGGTTGCCATGAAGTCCTTGGCTGCAGTGATAGATTGGTTATACTCATTCTTAAAAGGTATTAATGTATAAAGCTACAACAAGGGACAAAATCCACAACACTAAAAAGAAAGCATCAATAAAACACTAGAGCTTTTCATTGACATCTTCTAGAAGCCATGTAAAGCCAAGTCAAACACCCAAAGTGCAAATGCCTGAGAATCTACGAGAACAAGGAGCGGTCACGTGGTGCCTCATCTCATGTGGGTCCACAAAACTGTATCTGCCGTTTTTCCTCTTCAACCTCAAAATACCTTCAAATTCTGCTGCTGGAGACAGTGGAAGAAATCTTGAGCAATCCTGGAGTCAGGCTCTTGGTGTACATAACAAGAAATCCTCAAAAAGACAAGTTAAAATATCTGATTTTCTAGCAGCTGCAAACAAGCCATCCTGGCTCCCTGGGTTCCTCAGGTGAAACTGTGGGAAAGATTTCTAACCCTCCCTCACCCCACATCAACTCTATGTAGTTTCTTCTCCAGAAAGTTCTTAATTGCATTTTAATTATGCAAACGTGCCCTGGGCTTTTGGAGTAGAGTGTTGGCTTAAGTTGAAAGAAATAGGTATCCATCAATCTAGCCACAGTATCTGCAAAGCACTCGTTTCTGCAGTATTTATGCTCCTCTTTCTGTCAAGAAACCATCTCATATTTATTAATTAAACTGACAAAAGTTCAACTTCACTACACGGGAAACTTGGGAGAGCTATCTGCACCTTGTATCTTCAAATGTGAATTCTGCAAGTACCTAAATCTGTATCTGCAAGTGAGGCACTTCAAAGACAAAATTCCCTGCTGCATTTAAGAACACAAGAAGAGACTCAGGCCAAGATACTTCAATAGATTTTCTGACAGAGCTGCATTTGCAGGGCTCTCCAAAGTTTCTTCAAGTTCAAGGGACTTTCTTGAATACTGTTAGGTTGGAGTTGATGCATTTTATTTTCCCCAGAGGTTTGCAACATAAGGCAATATCCAAACACAACTGCCTACATCCGAATGATCCGACGGTCTTTGGGGGATGCCTGAAACCACATTTCCCAGTGCACAAAGGAACCCTTCAAGAGGTTATTGACTCCTTTAGCAATTTTTTGCAATCAAGGATAAGAGAAAACAGCCCTGCTCCGTGGCAAGTGGTAAAAGCAGTAGCAAGTGGGAGAGAAAATAAAGCTGCCAGTTTGGACTGTGTTCAATCCAACCCTGGTCGAGGGTGTCAGGCTAATAGAGAACCATCCTCCCTCAGAGCTGCTGCGATGTGCAGCTTTTTGATGCAAAGACTTCGCTGCCTCAGCTCAACATCACATGGAAAGAAAAGCAAAATTTATTTCAACTTTACAGGCTCCAATGTTGAGGTAGGAAATGTCCCAAGCCTAGTTGTTAATTCTCAGAATCACCTCTTGGTTTCCCCTGAAGAGGGGAGATTTTACTCGTCCCTCCTCCTTAAATACAGAGAATCATTCCTTCCTGCAGAACATTGCTAACTGGCACGCTGAGCCGTTGCATCTGAGGTCGTCACACACAGTGAGAGGTGTCATTAACACATGACAGTGACATGTGGCTCTGTTTGCACAGCATCATTTCAGTGTCACAGGAAACCTGATCCAGTTTGGGGATTTCTATCTAACATGTGACATTCCCATTTAAAACGCATACATTTGGGACGAGGAACAGAGGGACTTATTCACTTGATGTTGGGCTGGCAGAATTGCTCATAGCCATAAAGGAATAATCTAAATGTTTTCCAGAGGGAGCTACAAACAAACCTTGCACCAGCACTTCCTTCATATTTTCTGCAAAGAGCCTTTCAGAGAGATTCTGAAAAGTTGTATTTTTCACTGGCCTTGCTACTGGCATGGAAGCATGAGGAGACTTCCAGGGGCCCATCCCTGAGAGGTCCCTAGCAGCTCGCTGCAGACATGTCAGTGCTGGTGACATCAGCCTCACAAATTGCACTCCCCGGGACACCGTGCTGCACCTGATGTACAACACGGTCACCCTCAGAGGGGGAAACTGGTGAAAACTCACAGTTTTGCCACTGAGTTGCCAGGTAGTCCTGGGCAACTGGCTCCACACCTCGACCCTTGCTCTGCACTCCGGGTCTGGCCCAGAGAGACCCATCTCTGCGAGGTCAGGACTTGCAGTTCGCAGCAGCAGACTCCTGATCCCACCTGAGGCACTTCCAACATATAAAGAAGTAGTAACAAAGCTGGCTTTGACTGCTAAATAGCGGGTCTTCAAAAAGACTTCCCTCTCCTGCTTATTTCAGAGTAAAACAAATGTTTAGACATCAAATACATGCATTCTGGCCTTGGTTATACTGCAAAATATAAACAATAAAGTAATTGAAAGGGACAGGTCTGAATATTCAGCTGATCTTTCCCAGACACTTTTAATTTCTTTGATGAGGTAACGTATGAGAATATCCTGGTGATGAATGCATTGTTTATACCAGAAATCTAGTAATAAAAATAATGTTTTTAAAAGAAAACTGTAATTATTCTGATATACCTTTATAATTATGACACAGGGACTTGGGGAAACAAACATCAGCAACCAAAATGGGATAGAAAACTAAAATATCAAACAATTAGGCTTGCTTGCATCAAACAGTTTGGAGGAGTACAGCTGCTGCAGGATCTCTGTTGCACCTACATACTTTAACAATTAGCTAGAAGACTGTGGCCAGAGCCAAACAAGTTCATAGGTCTCTCTGATTTCATGGTATGCAAGCAATAAAAGACAAAAAAGAATCTTTACATTATTTCAAAACTTTAAAAGAATACCATATTGCATATAACAGTATGAAGAACTTGTTTAAAAATTCAGTGTTATTTTAGCAGCAATAGCTTTCACTAGCAGCTTTCTGAACACAGCTGTGTAGGGAGGAAATTATTTTCCTAACATTTACTTCTTCTAAGAAGAAATGTTTTTTCTTAACATTTACTTCTTCATGCTAAGAAATGTCAAGGCTAAAAAAGTCATGACTGCAACCTTAGGTACAGACTAACACTCATCTAAATACTAAGCCTTAGCTAAGAGTAACAAAACATCGGGCAAGTTAGGGGTTTACTGGTAGCAAATAAAGAAAGGCCAAAAGGAAACAGCAAAAGTTAATATATCTGCAGTCAAATTAATATTCCAGCAGCCTGGAGAGCAAGTCATTTCTCAGCTGTTTGAGTAACTATTGACAGCAAAAGTAGTCAGTTAACCTGAATTTCCAATGAAATCTGGAAGCGTTTGGTATTGAAACATTCTCAGCTTAAACAGCACCAAACATTTTGTGAAACCATGATTTTTTGGGGATTTTGGGGGGTTTGTTTGTTGTTTGGTTTTTTTTTTTCCCCCGGTTAACCTGAATTTCCAATGAAATCTGGAAGCATTTGGTATTGAAACATTCTTACCTTAAACAGCACCAAACGTTTTGTGAAACCATGAGGTTTTGGAGGGTTTGTTGTTTTTTTTTTCCCCACTGCTGGTTTCACAATTCCTGCCCTGTGGGAAGAGTCTCCAACCCTACACATTGCAGAGGACCAGGCAGATGGAGAAAGAGCACAGCTATACACAGCAGGTAGCACTAACACAGCTACAAACACTGTTCTTCAGCATTTAAGGTCAGGTAATGAGATGAATCAGATTGAGACCAAAGATTCAGCTCTGTGTTGCTACACTGCAGCTCAAGAGAGGACACAGAGAAAGGTACTTAGAGAATTAAAAGTTATTACCCAACTCACTGCAGTACAGGCAGCGCAGATGCTCCATCACTCACGGGTGGCTGCTAACAGGGCAATCACTCTGCTGCAAAGGGCCCCCCACTCCCAGCATCATCGCAACCAAATGGGACCTCAAAGGTTATTCAACTTGAACAACCTACTACAAACACATCCTTCCCTGGTAGGGAAGCAACTAACTTGCCACATATCTTTCTGCACAGGAGATGAAGGGAACAGGAAACACTGCCCTGGTATAGATCTGGCTATGCCATGCAGAGCTGCCATCTCCCTTTTGTGGGGGAAGAGCAGCTACAGAATCACAGAATGGCAGGGACCTCTGGACATCATCTAGTCCAACCCCCTTGCCAAAGCAGGTTGCCTACACCAGGTTGCACAGGAAAGCATCCAAGTTGGTTTTGGACATCTCCAGAGATGGAGACTCCACAGCCATTCTGAGCAGCCTGTCCCAGTGCTCTGCTACACCAAGGTGCAGGATGAGGTGACTCCCACACCTGCCAAGGTATAACCTAAGTTTTGGCGGTGACTAAAACTGTTGGAAAAAATGCAACCAACCAATCTGAAACCTTAAGCACCAAAAATGGCAACCCTAAAGCTTCAGGTGGACTTGTCATCTCCAGCACAGCTCCAAGACCTCCAGCTGCTGAATTACCAACTGACACCACTTGCAGCAATGAATTCTCAGGTGTGGGCGAGAGACACCAAGACTTTTTTTTAATAAAACCTTCAGTTCCTTCTGAACTGATCTGAATTTTCACTACTGACTCCAAATGTTTATGTTCCCATCATCCTAAACCCCCAGAATTGCCATCCCTACATCCCAAAGCTGTCAATAAATTACCTAAAGTTCAGGGCAACAGAACAAAATACAGACAAGTTGATGCTCAGAGATCCATTGCTAAGGAAATAAATTTTCCTTCACTGCATAAAATTCTACAAATGTGCCGTTAAAGTGATCAAAAGCTTAGTATTGGTGCCACTAAATCTCTGAGGGTTGCCATTTTGGGTGCCTATTAAGGGTTTATATTTATGTTATAAATCATCTTATCGCGTTCCACAGAGAGCGATTTTAACACTAGGATCATACCCCTTAACTAGTTTTATATGAAATTTAAAGGCTGAAGAACAGTAATGGTACTATTAAAGACACCTATTTTTTGCTTCCTAAAAATAATAGCATGCTTCAGAGCCATGAAAAGAGAAAATGATAGCAGTGCTAACCTGTAATAATTACACTAATAAAGAGAAAATAGCACTGAAGAAATTATGGGGGGAAAGACACTAAAATTCCTGTGTCTAGCTAAAGCACTAGCATAACCTTTCAGAGAATATATTTGCAAAGTATATAAAAAGTTCCAGTTATTTCAAAGGTTATGATTATCACCTTCCCTTATTTAAACTGACACCAGTTATTACTATAATTTCTTGGTCCAGAGTCTAGAAAAAATACAAGGAATATAAATTGTAGATATAAAATTATAGTGTTATTTGTTATTACACTGTTATTGAAGTTATATTTACAGAGTTCGGGCTGCTTTTTCCCTCTCCCTACTGTAAGATTCACCAAGGAACAGGAAAAACCTGACTTTATGACAGAATCAGCTAATGGATTTTAAACTTCCCACATTTTCAGTGAGATGGAATGAAAAGAAATAGAACAACTCCCCAGGTACTCGGTGTGAGGAACTGCACTATGGACTTGTCTC
>NW_010298880.1:45987-91051 GCF_000700745.2 Antrostomus carolinensis | reverse complement strand
CCCCCCCAATCCTTAACACAGTATTGTTAAGGATTTGTATGTGCACATACACATACAAATATTTTACAGGCATTTTCTTTAGAACTCCAACCAAAATATTGCTTTTTATTTTTTTGCCTGAATGAAATGAACTATGTTTATGTCCAGGAAGTGAAATGTGTCTTCATGATCTACTGACTCGAAAGTTATGAAGAATATAGATCGTGAAGCACCAGGTCACCATAGCTGTCATGAGCAGGATAACAATAACAAGAAAATGAATATGTGTTTCTATACACAGTTGAAGACTTCAGTTAAAGCTTGAGCAATGGGAGTCTTTGAACACGACACATGTTGCTTCATTCCTCATTCATTTTTGCATGGAAGGTGCCCGACCCTTCTGTAGAAGTGGCATTTCAGAGGATCAGGTGCTAGCTGATGAATTCATGAATATATTGTCACATCGGGAATTGCAAATCCTTTTCTTCCTTTCAAAAAGTCAGTAATGTTTCTCTGCAGTTATGATGCAGATGGTATTGTAGGGCATGGCACAGTTGTTTGTTAACACTCACTAAGGTTTGTTGTTTGGTTGCCACTAAATATATCGCAGGGCTAGAAAATGCTCTTAACATATGGTTATAATCCTTGATGTAGCTTGCACAAATACAGTGTAAATTATTTCTCTCACCTGGGTGGGGGAATACTGAATCAACAGCATTGTGAAGCCACAGGCTAAGTTTGTTCCTCACTTGAATTGTTCATGGGATCAACAGGATACAGGTCCCGTTGCTACAGCTGATAAATATGCTGTTCTGTTTAGTTATCAAACTCAATCCTTTCTTTCTGCCCACCTCCACTGTCTTTTATGAAGCTCCAGAGGTGCTTGGTACCATTCACACTCCCACGTGGCTTCAGAAACATCAGAAACTTCTTTTAAGCCCTCTTCTGTCATGATTGGAACTCTAAAACCATTTTAAAATACAGTTTAATTTAGTCTTTGGTACTATTCAGATGGAGTAAAAGTGTTAGTTCTAGGGCCAAAACTTAAAAAAAAAATAAATTCCATTTTATAAGAAGCTAACAGAGGCATTATTAAGGTCTGGACAAGGATTCATACCTAGTTTCATTACTGGTCTGTAGCCCAGGGTGCTATGTGCTTTGAGCCTGTCATTTCAATCTCTTGCCTCTTTGTTTCGTGATAGGATATGCACAGTATTACCTCATTCATAAATATTTTTGAAAGTTACGAATACAAAAAAGTACTACAGAAGTCCTAGATCATTACTGTTAGAAAAACATATAATAAAAACTTGAGAGTAGTCACTGAGGTACTACTGGTTAAGGAGTTCATCTGCCCTCTAGTTTTGCTTTAAATTACTTGAAATTTGAGGGTTGCAATATGCATCGTCAATGTCTACTTTTATGTATAACTTTTGTAGCTTTCTCAAACTCTTGTACAATGAAGTAGTTATAAAAACTGTAAGTTTGCTATTTTATGTATCTACAGAAGATATTACAGAACTGATGATTTATCAGTGAGTGTTGTTTTTTTTGTTTCTGCAAGTAACAAATGATAGGACAAGATGAAATAGCCTCAGGTTGCACCAGGGGAGGTTTAGATTGAATATTTGGAAAAATTTCTTCACCAAATAGGTTGTCAAGCATTGGAGCAGGCTGCTGAGGGAAGCGGTTGAGTCACCATCCCTGGAGGTGTTTAAAAGACGTGCAGATGTGGTGCTTAGGGACATGGTTTAGTAGTAGACTCAGTGGTGCTAGTGTTACAGTTGGACTCGATGATCTTTTCCAACATAAATCATGCTATACATCTATGATTATAGCTAAAGGCCAAAATGATGTTTAGAGGAAAATTTTTGTCTTATATTTTCCTGTTTAGTTTAAGTTCATATTGTTCGCAAATATTCAGTGCAAAACCTAATAATGTCTGCAGTACGGGACTGGGAAGGAGGTATTAATCTCTGTGGGAGCTGTGATTCTGGGAACAGTGATTGCATTGACACTTTGATCTTTCTGAGGCAGTTCCTGTTTTGAGCTTTCTTATGTTCAAGTTCAATGCCTAGAAGCATGATTCCTGCTCAGGATACAAATAATGACAAATTGTCTGAATGTGGAAAAAACTCTGGAATTATAACGTCAACGTTTTGTCTACATATATGCAGAAAACTGCACTCATGAGGCTTCTAAATCAGTGTGCTCTGTTTCTGCTCCTTGAAGTTATTTTTGTATCTATTTCCAAAGCAATTGCACATCCTACAACGAGAACTACTTATGTCCCAAGATTAAAATATCAGAAATAAGCCATTTTTAAACTTTTGATGCTCAAAACAAATGACGAGTGCTTTTTTTATATGCTAGCTGATATTCAACTCAAACAATTAACTAATTACTTTGTGGAAAAATAAAGTACTGTTCAGGATAACTATATGTTTTTATTTGGTATTGATAAAACTATAAATTGCCACCTTAGATTGATTTAATGTATACATAATTTTGTCATGCTTTTAAAAGTTCAGTTTTGTCTAAAAGTTCCATTGTTATTCTTTTTTAAGGAGCAATCACACACACACATATAGACAGGTAAATATTTCCATGAATAGCCTCAGGGTTCCTTGGCAAGAATGTAATTGGCTGTGTACTGACTCTGTAACTGAATTGCCTTCCTTAATAATGGGATATTGGTTTTACAGGCCCCTGACTGCTCTCCTTTAATACCCATTAATTATATTTTTACTTTTTAAATTAATGTCCCTTTCTCTTTCTTTCTTCATGTTTCTTATGTTTCTTCCCTGTTCCACAAACCTTTTGCAAAGGCACAGTGAGTGCAAGAAAATAAAGAGGCAAAATGACTGTAAGCTGGCATTTACAGACTCCTGTTCATTTCAAATAGACAACTCCTGCACTGCAATTGAATTAGCTGATGTTAGAGCTCAGAAACACAAGCAGGCTCACTGCTATCATTCACAACTGCCCCTCACAGAAGTAAAAGAGATACTGCTGCCTTCTTGTAATCTTTTAGATCCAGAGACCTATAATATTGAAAAATAATTCTTTCTTTGGGTAAGTGTATCTGGGGATACATTTGAGTGATACATAAGAAAGAGCACAGAGGATGCCAGTTCTGCAATGTGCACCAGCTACAGATTGCTACTAGTCCACCAACCTCAGCTTCCAAATGGGACCTAGGAGGAAGCAATCCATGAAACAGGCATCATTTCATCAGTGGTGAAATGTTCCAGTACAGATTACTTGAGTTTTCCTCTATCTTTTTAGGAAAGCTTCAGTTCTGTGCTGGAAACCAGTACGTTACATTTCAACCCCCAAAACAATTGAGAAAATTAGTGCTTATGTCAAGTGGGCTATTAAAACCATAACTATGGTTTTGCTGGAGTGATGATTGCAATAATATTCAGTAGAAACAAGTAGATTCAGCATATGTGTCCACAAAATACAATTCTTATATTACTGGTTCTTCCAAAATCAGGTAGAGAAATATTGAATAATTTATAGTTCCAGTCTTCTTTTCCTGCAATATAGCTTCATGGTATTGATTAGCAAATCCTATGAAGAGATTGTAGAGGAGAAAGTATAGTTCATTCATGAAATGGAAATACACTGTCACAGAGCATTTATTTTGCATGGACCAACTGTTCATAATTCCTCTAGAAATGATCCATTATTGTACTTGAACTTGAATTCTGGGGCTCAGAAGTGGGGACAGGGAAGGAGCTCTTACCTTATAAATGTAGAGTTTATTTTTACACACCCACTGTGTTCAACTGCCTTAATAGCTGATGCCTCCTCTGCATGAGAACTGTATGATAGAGGGGTTTGCTGGAAAAGAGTGCGCAGGCTTCTGTGATAGCAGCAGTTTTCAAGGACACCAAAAGATGTTGCAAAGGACAGGAACTGGACTGAGTGGGCTGCCCAGTTGAACCAAACTACACCTCTGAGCCAGGTTAGCTGATGATATTATCTGCCAGGACCAAGCGAGAAAATCCCTCGGGATGGGAGACAGACTTCTACTGAAATGCCTGGATATTGTGATCAGGTTTGAGAGGTGGGAGGAGGTGTTACTAGAAGGACCATCTGATCAGTGAATGGAAAAGAAAGAAACAAGCTACCACTGAAATCACTGAGGATGGGAGTCTTTCCGTCCTGTCTGTATAGGGATTCTTATGCTGTACCTCCCCAAGTTATGATGTGTTTACCCTCTTAGTAAAGGTTTGTTTACATTACATATACTGTCAATCTAACAAATGAGGAAGATTTTCCTCTATGCCACCCCACAGATTATATTCAGTTTTCAAAGGCATTTTAATGAGAAAAAAAAAGAAAAAATAAAAAAAATTAAACTTTTTGGTACCACTGGCTACCCAGCAGAAGAACCAGTACTGGATTTCAACATAATTTTCCCATTTTGTCAATGTTTTTCACAGTTTTAATATTTCCTTTTTTTTTTTATTCAAATGGAAAACAAAGTTGGGAGAAAACTCTCACAAGCTATATGACTTAAAATCCCCTTTTCTTCATTGTTATTTCTCTGCAGCTGTCTTCCTACTTTATTTTTTTTCCTATTTTGTTGCAGAAGTATGGAGAAAAGTAAAAAATCCGTACCTGCAAAAAAATTAAGAATTTCAGATTATTTTTCTTGAAAAAGTTCTTAAAATACAAACAAGACAAACAGCTGGGAGATTGGAATGAAAAATTCTGATGACTAATAAGTCACTTGTTGGCAGAGATGTTTTTATGAGATATCAGGGTTTCTAAACTAACATTTTCCATTTGAGCTTAGAGGTGATAAATGCGAGTACCCAATAGGCATATTTCTGCCTTTGGTTTTATTCTCTACTAAGAGTAAATTTTGTAATGCTTTTGTCAGAAGCCAAATTTCACCAGTGTTAACTAAACAAACCATGGTGCTCGGAGGGGAAGACTAGCCAAACGTGACTACAACTTCACACTTGCTGTCTCAGATGATGAGCATTGGTTGTCTTCAGAAAGAGCTGCTCCATCAACATGTCTAAAACTCAAGCTCGGAAGCTTGTGTGGACTAAAGAGAGGAGCTTTAGATAACGGGTTTTGAAAATCTTGGTTCCTTGCATCTGATCCCAAGCAAAGAGAACTACATTAAACCTCTTTGCTTGGATTATAACCAATTTCTATTGTTATGGTTTAGCAGACTTTGAAAATCATTTCCAAAAATCTTTTGTTGTCATAAAACAATACCTTTCATTATTTGGTCCCTGTCATCAAGACTTTTTGTTTTCATAATATGTTCTATCTATAAAATATTTATTACCATTCAATTGATTTAAATTCTGTACAGGCTCATCTACTGTACATTTCTTGATGAAAAATTTGTGACAGTTCTAACGCCAACTGATCAGCAAACTGATTTTTTAATCATATGCATAGGTGAAACTATTTTACTAAAAAGGAGATATGAAAAAGTAGATAATTATCACTGAAGTGGAGAGTGCTTTATATTTTTATCTTCCAAAATGCAGCTGAGAAGATCATTGTTAAGAAAAGAATGTCATTTTTCAAAAGACTTTGTAGCAGTAACAGCTAGTGAGGCATTTTTTTATTAGCTTTGAGAGGGAATGCCTGAAACAGCAATTGTTTCAGGGCACAAAATTCAGATGCAGGTGATGAGGAGAAAACATTCAAGAGGGCACAGATTCTGAAATTTGGTTCAGAAACTTCCTCAGAATTGGCATTTATAGATTTCCTGTGTTCTGTATAGTGAATAATAGAGAGTACTATTGGTCAGATAGATAGTGTGTATATACATTTACTACATGATGCAAATACTTTTGTCTTGTCCTGATAGGTGTGGAAGCTGTTTATCAGTATAAAGAAGGAAATTTCAAGGTGTAATAATAATATATTAGATTATGGGAAGAAGTCCAAAAGGAAAAAAAAAAACCAAAAAACAGAGACATTTTGTTCTCAGGGCAGGATGTATAAAACAGTTTCCTTTCAGATATTGAGGGGGAAAAGTTAAACTTCATTTACAATCGTGAATGCATGTTTTAAGCCAAGCTGATTGAATTTCATTTACTTGTCCACCAGTAGTCATGACACTTTTATTTCTTTTTGTTTCATCTTTCCCCCAGTAGGCTTCACTTAGTGGCACAGATGGATTCTGATATCAAAGGCAATTTCCAGTTGGCTTTAGGACAGCTATTATTTAATTGTTCCTTTTAACTGTCTTTTCTCTGTCACGAGAAGCTTCTGAAAACTCTTGTATTTAAAAAAGGCTGTGGGGCAAATTCCCTGCTGAGACATTTCTATGGAGCTACCCTAGTAAAAAAATTCACCTAGCAAATTCCACTCTCACTGCAGTATCTTAAATTTCTCATTACCTTCTTGTGATAGCCTGTGAAACCTTTATGAAAATAACCAACATCAATACCCTGATTAAATCCCAGAACCAACCTCGCAAGCCACAGCATCCATCACTAAGCTCCTGAGGAAAGCTGCTGGAAAGGGGTCGTGGCCTGGGGTCAGAAAGCAAAGCCTTTTGAAGGAGACAGGCTCCCTAGCCTGGATGAAGAAGGACTTGTTGCTTTGCTCCTCCTTGTCTCATTGCTCAGCATAGTAAGAGGGCAAGCACTGGCAGGGACCCTGCAGCATCCTTCAGTCTGCCAGCTGCAGCAATTGTATTAAGAGACAGTTGCGTGAAAAGGGATGAAATCACAGAAAAATGGTGAACTGGGACACTGGATGACAGTACCACCTCAGGAATCTCCATACCATGTTCCAAAGCATGGTGCAAAAGTGTCCTTAATCATAATTCACAAGTTGAACCACTTTGGGGACATTGCTCCTTATGTTGGCACACACTGTACTTATGCTGCTAGGAACAGGTGTGCTGTCAACTGTGTCATTGTAAAAAACCTTGCTTGAGTAGCTGGTGACAATGACAGAAGAGATATTTTATAATCCTACCTGCTTTCCTAGTCAGAGAGGTTCTGGAGATAATTTTTTAACATTTGACAAATAGCACAAGGATATACTGAAGACAAAATTATTCCCTTCCCAAATAATGGATCAAAATCTGCTTTAGCTTCCTGAGGGTCAAGAGGGCATGAAGAGGGTTCAGAGCAGAGATAGACATGACTACAAAATTTCTTTGTGTACCTTTGTTATTAAAGAACTGTTGATTGACAGATGAACGGTGTGTGCATTTTTGCTTCAGAGCACTGTGGTGTGTAAATAGGTGAGCAGTACCCTGAAATATTGTTGCATTCAGCTGGAAAGCTGCAGAGATAATTGGGCTTGACTCGGAAGGAAATAGAAACTAGAACAGGAGAGATAATTTGGGGATATCACATTAACAAAAGGAAAAGAAGGTCATTTCTCTGAATATTTTTTGCACACTTACAGCAACCTAAATCTGACAAGCCATAAGAAATGCCAGAGACAAAGATATTTGCATTTCTAAACACACCAAATGCTTAGAAGCTAAATTCTTTTTCTGTAAGATCATGAGACCTTTCTAAACAAAGCCAATGCCAAGAGCTGCCTGCAGGAAACATCTCCGTTAAGAGCTCTATTCTGAACCTTTCTGCATCAGAGCTTTATTTATGTCATGTGTTCTTGCATGCATGTTTCCTGCTAGCTCAGGAGTGCATAATCAATCCCACATAAGATGTATTCCTGGGCCACTAAGCAAGACTCAGTTAAGGATACACTTCTGGTGCATTTAAGATGGTCTTGTAGCAATATTTACTTTTATGCTGAGATTTATGTCATCTCAGTAAATCCTTCAATCACACTCTAGATATAAGGCTGTAAGCAAAATAATCCTATAGACAAATATGTATGGTTGAAACTTTAAAATAGGAAACTTTTATATGATACAGTGGTAACACTCACGGATATAGCCAGGTGGCATCGTTCATTTAGAGCTAGCTTTCTGAAGGGACTTGGGTATAGCAGTGATCAAATTTGTGCCCTGTGCTGAACTCTGGTGTTTCACAAATTCTCAAATTAAGCCATTTTCTCCCCCGTACATTATATGAGGGTAGAAGGCACAAGTAATGAGAATGGCAGAATATGAATGAATGTCTGCAAGAAATGCACGCTAAGCACATTAATGCTGGAAAAGTCTTGGTGGGGTGGTGCAAAGAGACATTTTCTCAGAGTGTCAGGCAGCTAATTGGGCTTCAGGAGTGTACCTCTCTTTCCTTGATATTTACAGGAATACAATGAAGTAAATTTGGGGTAGAAATTGTACTTTCTTTCCCTGTTGCTAAATTTCTCTGCAGAAGAAATTTTCACCTTATTTCTCATGGCTTTCCTCTAACCACAACTCAGCAGGGTAATTTGACAGGAGAGAACCACTCTCGTTCACAGGTGGAAAATCTTCCTCCATAAAGAGATTAATTTAAATATCATTTTGCCCAGAGTAAAGTGTAACCCAGGAACTTAAGTCTTACAGCATTCATGAAAAGAAAAGGAAAACCTGAGCTTCAGTCCTGAACTCTCTAATGCCCAGTCTGAAGCAGGAAAAAAAAAAATCACAATTTCTGTGGCTCAGCAAATACGTAACTATATTTGGCAGAGAACAGTTTTGACAAAACCAAGTAAGAGGCATGCAGGCACACACAGGCACAGAGCTTTTAGCAAGGCTGTCTGGCCATGCAGAAGTCGACTCGAGGGCTGGAAGAGAAATCTTCCACAGCCCTGACGAGTGGGTGGGAGAAAGGAGATATTAATACATTTTTATATGCCTTTGTGTGAGTAACGGCTGTGGCCTCAGTTGTGGCTGAACTGAATTTGCCAAAAAGGGAGAATGAGGAAAGGTCACTCTGTGAGTCCCAGCAAAACTCCTTCGTGGCTCAGCCCAGGTTGTGGCACAGAATAGAGAGAAGTGCAGGTGCTCAGGGATCTTTCACATGAAACTCTTGCAAGGAGCATACGCAAAAAATCTCAGAATACATTAATTCCTGCATGTATTAGGTGAGATCACACAAGGGCACGTCTGCTGAGGGATCTCAGCCTTACACGGCTTTCAAGTCTTACAGACACAGGAGATGAAACCTGACATCTACAAATGCTTACGGCTGAGTCTTCACATGCAAGGCTTGTTTGTCCAAACAGACTGTGCACACACAGGATTTCACCAGAGGTTTGATGGCATGTGCAAGAGGCCTTTTAGGAAGGATTTTTCCACTACTGCTTTAATAAATATTCCCTCTGTATCACAGGGAATATTAACCTCTAATACCAGTTCCATCTCTATATTTTGCTCTCCACCTCCAGAACAAGATTAGCTATGTACATTAAAAGAACCCTTATTAAATAATAATGATAATTTTTAAAAAATCATTCTTTATAGTCCTATTGTTACTGCTTCCATCCATCAACTGGGGTAATGAAGTAAGGAAATGAAATGTTCTTTGGTTTTGAGATTACAAGTGAAATTATGCAGACAGATCATTTTCCAATCTTAAATCTAAATAATTCTGTTGCCGTAGGATCAAAGTATGTGTTACGCTGCCCTCAGTTTTCCACGCATTGATTCATCCTTATTCCCCTTAGCACATTTTCCCTTTGATTTGATAATGCTCATAAAAGCAGTTGGCAGTGAGTATGGTCAGCATCCAGATTGCTCATTATCATGCTTATTGTTCTAAGCCTTATGTTCTCCTCCTCCTCTTGTAACCATTTATACTTGAGAAGTAAAACCTTACCTTGTGTGTACATCTGTGTAAGCATTCAGGAGACAGTCAAATTTCTTGCATTCATACTGTAGCATACAAAAGCAAATATTGAAAAATGGTTTAATCTTTATTGTTCTAAACAGAAATTAATGAAGTAAAATACAATAACATAAAAACCAAATGCAGTTACTGTGATGCTTACACTCAACTTGCTCTGATACATCAGAGCTGCTGCATTCAGCTAGAAAAATTAGACTTCTCAGAGTGATGGTCTGGTTTATTTGCTGTGTTTGAGGACCAGTGGAATTAAATACCTGATGAACTTAGGTGTTACAAGTCAAGGACCTTTTATAACTAAATAAAAGATTTTGCACCTTTCACAAAGCTTTATTCTCCAGGAGCCTACAGAGATGCCCCTCGATAACTGGTGTGAGTCAGGCCTCAGCCATGTTCTCTAGTTATTTGCTAGCAGAGAGGAAAGTATTCCTCATGCCATTTTATAATTCTGGTTTTTAGAGGCTGTACTTTTACAGACAGTCCCACATAGAGGGACACACTCAGATGCCTGATAGGTCTTTTTTAATAATGTATTACAAAAGCCTTTTTGTGCCAAAATCTTTTAGGCAATTACCCTAATCACCTTGGTCTATCCCAATGTGTATGAATACATACTTTTAAATCTCTTTCTATCTTTTTTTCCTTAACAAAGAATTATTTTCTACTTGTATGATGCCTAACAATGAGGTCTCAATTATATGGAAGCCTCTTGTTTCTATCACATTAAACATAAACAGCAATAAAAATAGTCTTTCCTATGACTAGTTCATCCAGGTCTAAACATAAGGTACTTGAAAAAACATGTTTTTAGCTATCATAATGCAGATTTTAATGCTTTTCCAAATGTACATTTTTTTGCTATTAGCTGCAAAACTTATCCTTGTTACACAGAAAGTTTCTAATTCTAATTTGTGCAGAACCTTGCAATTCTCTAATTCAACTTATCTTACAGTGTGCTTAAAATTCTTCTGGAAGAAAGAAAAGTGAGATAAAATTTTTAAGGTTACAGCTCTATTTTTAGCTCCCACACCTGATTTTGTCTGATTAACAAAATTGGTTTGAAAATTGACAGATCCACTTGGAAGAAAAAGTTCTCAGGTTTCCTTGATTATACTTGTTTTATCGGTTGGTTAAGAAAGATGTTCTGCAGTCACCTGAAAGAAAATCCTATTACAGAGAAATCTAGAGGGCTTGGGCACATAGCTGGCAGTGCCACAATAGCAGGTTTCCTTGATTATACTTGTTTTATCGGTGGGTTAAGAAAGATGTCCTGCAGTCATCTGAAAGAAAATCCTATTAAAGAGAAATCTAGAGGGCTTGGGCACGTAGCTGGCAGTGCCACAATACATGTACCAAGATGGAAATTATGAGTGTTGCAATGTTTTGGGGAAACTGTATCACTGAAATACAAATCATGGAGGTAGGCAGAGATGTACTGCAAGAGAAACTGAAAACATTGGGGAGACTGTAGAGTGGAAGGGAAAAAGAGAAACAACAGCTCCACCTGCAATGAAACACCACAGCACCAGGTATCATCACAAATACTTCTGTCTAAAAAGCAGCTCTTAAAGTCTGACAGACTGTAGAGTGTTTCCTGCTTTAGATCCACATCAAGAATAACCTTTCTCAGCTCAAAAGTCACGTACCCAGTCCAGGACCTATGACTACCCAGAACTGAATTGCTTGTCAGTGCCAACCTTTTATTGAACAGGATTTGGTTTAGGGGCGTAATTTTGTTGGGTTTTCTCTGAAATATTTAATTGAATTTTTACCAGGAAAAAACAGTCTTTCTGTGTATGTTAAGATCAAACACTAGCTATTTATGGTTTACACAGAGTGAAACCATAAAACCAAAGACAAAAACTTCACAAGGCTGTTTAAGCCATATCCCTGGTCTAGTGCAGAATAGCTGCTCCTGCATCAGGCCTCACAGATACTTGCCCAACCACTTCTTGGAAGCCCTCAATGGCATATTGTCTTGAGTTGGGCTCCTGCCTCCCTATCAGTCACAAAGTTTTTCCTAACATCCAGCCAGAATCTTCTCTCTTCCAAAATATAACAATTTCTCTTTGTTCCTCCTGGTAGGCTTGTGAAACAGTTGGTCTCTATTCTCTTTTTGTTCAAACAACCAGGACCGGTAAACATTCTGCATAAACACACACATTCGACTAGGAAATGTCTCTGATTCATTATTTCTCTTTTGATGGGAAGCTGGACTGTTGCTAGCTGATGATTTTGAGACCTTGCAAGAGTTACAATCTAATCTAATTTGTAAATAAGATTTCAAGGTTAGAAAAAAACAACACCAGAATTAACAAACCAAAAAACCTAAAACCCAACCTCTGTATCCCACATCAGGCACCTGCCCTTACCCATCCTTGAAACACAACCTGCAATGACATAATGAAATAAAGTCACACTATGCTGCAGCTCTTTCACCCCCAAATATGCCTCACATTGCACACTTGCTGTGCAAAGCCTGGACAATGCAACCTTTCATCTCTCTACAGCATCTACTGCATCTCTCTAACTTCTTCTCATTATGTCATCTCAGGGGTGAAGGTCAATGCCACTGTGTCAAAGAAAAAGAGCAGAAGTGGGTGAGCTGGGATGCTATAGTTTGCACTTCACAGGGAGGACAAAATAAATGTTTGGAGGCATCTGGTAGAGTTTCTTATTCCTTTTGTCAAGCCTTTGAATATGTGCACTGAGGCAGATGATCTATGATTAAAAGTGATTCACACTGAAATGAAATTTGACAACAAAATTCCAACAAACACAAGGAGATTCTGCTTTGCATTGCATTGTAATTCTCATAATGTAACCTTCCCTTTCAAACAATTAGGTACTGCTCTTTTAGTGACTAGGTTCTGAAATGATCAGGTCCTTCCCTGTGTTCAACCTTATGCATCAGAGTAGAAAGGGCCTGATATACACAGGACCAAAGAATCTCTGGGTTTTCATGCAGACCGCTCTGATAGTATAATCCACTCTTTGTTCCAAGTATATGGATGCCATGTGGTGTGTGGAGGGCTGCTTCTGCATCCAGCTCTATAGGTGATGGAAGACAGCCAGGTAGAGGAACCTTGTGCCAAGGGAGAGTGCATGCATCTTGTTTAAGATGCTCCAGGAGACACAATGGCTCAAGACGAGACAGTAGCTCATCCTTTCCATGAGTTTTTTTCTTTCATTTTATTCACAGTATTCATAGCAATAATCCTTCATTTCTTGATCAGGACTCATTCAGTTGTTTGTAAAGCAGCTACAAACCTGGAATGATTCTGTATTGGGTGTCCACGGCAAGGTGTTGGCTATAGGGATGGCCTCTGTGAGAAGAGGACAGGGGCTACCATGTGCTGGATGTGGTCAGGTCCAGACAGCTCCAATGGATGCATGACAGGACACAGCTGAGCCCATCAGCCAAGCTGGTGGTACTTCTGGGAAAATATATTTAAGAAAGGGCAAGATGACACACAGTAGAGAAAGGAATGAGGAAAATAGTGTGAGAAAAATCCCTGCAAGCACCAATGTCAGTGAAGAAGGAGGGGGAGGAGATGCTCCAGGCACTGGAATAGAGACTGCTATGGACTGACTGAAAGTCCCCATTGGCCATCCCCTTGTGCTTCTCAGAGCAGAGGAATTAGAGGGATCAGGAATGAAGGAGTGAAGCTGACCCTGGGAAAAGAAGGGATGGGGGGAAAGTTGTTTTAATTTTGTCTTCATTTCTCACTACCCAAATCTATTTATCTTGAATTAATTTTTCCCAAGTTAAGTCTGTTTTGTCCATGATGGTAATTGGTGAGTGATCTCTCTGTTTTGATCTTGACCCATGAGTGTTATGTTCCTTCTCTTCTCTGTTGAGGAGGGAGAATGAGAGCAGCTGGGTGGGTGTCTGGCAGCTGGCCAAGGCAAACCCACCACAAAATCATTGCACTCAGTGTTTGTAAAAGATTATTTTTTAAGTATTTTTGAAGATAGGAAGAACTACAGGAGTCACTGTGTCTTTTTGATTCTCGAGATTGGTTCACCAGCATTTGTGCATGCTATTGCATTTTAGATTATTTTTTTACTTACCATCATTTCTACAACCAGCCTCTGAATTTCAAGGCATTTTATCTTTGAAGAGCAGACACCTTTCTTCTGGTCTCTAGTAGATTTTTTTCCCTTTGATCATATTAGAGGTAGGCTTGGTAACAACACTTACTTGAGGTTTCCCAGCATCTTGGATTACAAATTCCTGGTTGCAGTTGCTTCTGACGTTGCCAACTTTCAGCTTTTGGAATACGTGATTTCTACAGTGCATGTATACTGAAATATTTTTAGAAAATATAAACCAATGTATTTTAGTCATTTCTGAAAATGAATTTATTGCAAAATGTTATTTTGCTCATCAAAAAAAAAAAGTAATCATTCAGAAGCAAGAGTCATGAAAATGGTTTCCTAGGAGCAAAGACAGGAGGTCCTGCTTTGGCACTACCCCCAGAATTTTTGAATCCACTCTTCCTTATTGACACACTCATTCCTCACCCTTATATCTAACTTTTAGGGGAAGTAATATTTTCTTATGATTGAATGGAAAACAGGAGTTCTCTGTTCATTCCTTGGCACTTCATCAGATCTATTATCTTTTTAAATGATAACTGTATCTCCATTCCCTGCATTTATTTTAAAACGGCTATTTCCCTTTCCCTATCTTTTATCTGACCTGCCAATTACATATGTATCGGAGCTGAAACGCCATCTGTGTGTTTGTGGAATGTTTATTCCACTAAGGCTGTGCCTTAAATTGATAACTTTTGAAGTCATCATAAAAATATAATCTGGAAAACTGATCAAGACCTGGAGAGTCTGGATAGCAGAAGAGAATAATATGAAAGGAAATGCACTGGAGTTTATTTGACCTGCATCAGGAAATCCATGCAGGTGACATGAAGTGGTTGTTATCACTAATATGGTTTTATCTCTCTTCTTCCCCTGTAATACTACAGGATCTGACAGAGTAGGGATATCTTTCCACCTCTCACTGCGTTGTTAAACTGCACCCACAGCTATCAGATCTGAATGCAAGGGCTTCACAACACAATGTGATATATCTGATGCCTTTCAAACAGATGTTATTAAAAGGAATAGTAACACTGGTAATGTAGCATCTTATACTCCAGATAATCTTCAGGGTGCTGTAACTGAGGAAGATCGATTAAAAACCTGGGGCTTTTATCAAAGAAAATGTCTTAAGTTGTCAAATGAATGAGAAACTTTATATACTGCAGTTTTATAGACAGGTAAAAATCCTAAAGTTAAGATATAAAAGGCTTAAAAATATTTGATACAGTACTTTGCTTCGGATGAGATCTCTGTCATTAGTTTCATCATAACCTACATGAGGAAGTGGAACACAGACGTGGCATCTAAAGAAGTCCTGGTCATCATTAGCATTACACATTCTTTTGTAAGTATAGGAGACTGTAGCATCACAGCTCAAAAAAAAAGGTCCTTCATGGATTAGCTAAATTATATACTTTGTCAGTTGATGGTAGGGTAACCATCCAAGTTCTGCTTTATGAAATCTAGCTTAAAGTTCAAACTACCATATATTTACACAGTACAGGTTCTAGCATGGCAATTACACAACTACAGAGCACCATACTCATTACTCATTTTCCTTGGTAGTACTGGATGTCTGAAGCATAAAATCACCAAAATTAATACACAGGTTTAATCACATCAGTTATTTCTAACCATACCCACTTTGCTTAATGTTAGCTTATTTGTAGGCTGTTGGACATTACCATAAGGGTGCAATAACAAAGAAGTTCTGGTAATTTTTTTATCAGTTTAAATATTAATGCAATATTTATCCATGCCATCATGTTTTGGTATGGAAGCATACTAGTGCTTTTACCAGCTGGTTTCCTGAGGTGAATGTAGTGATTGATATTTTGGTGGAATGGTGACTTTAAATGAGACCACTGTTTGAAAATGGTCCTCTTGTGTAGGGTCGGGAGTTAAAAGGCAAACAGAAAAGAGCTAGAAAAGTGTTACAAGAATGATCTGAGTTCTGAAAAATGAGCTTTAACATGAAGGCATAATGAATAACAAGCTATTTCTCTTATTCAAAATAAGGTTAAAAGACTAAGATTACAATCAAGTAGTATCTAATTCTGGAAGAATTATGACTCTTCAATGCAGAATAGAGAGATTCAAATTTTAGGGGCTGAGGCTTGATGTACTTGAATACACAAATTTTAAGCGAGGATAACTAGCTGTTGGAACAACCTATTAGAGGATGTGATAGCTCTTCTAATCAAGTCAGAGTGGTTTTTTGAAAGACAGATTATAGCTTAGTGTTACAACCTTAATGCAGAAATAATTGGTGAAAGTCTTCAGTCTGTGTTGTGCAGTGTAGTCAGACTAGATTATCATAATGACCTTTACTGTCCATAGTAATCTATGCATGTAAGATTTCATCATGGCTAAAGGCAGATGTAGGTGGCATAAGCAACTCCCGCTTCAGAGCCTTTGTGTCAGAGACTCCTCTGCTTTTTCCCTTACCTGCCATGGGACCAGTGGAAATGGTGTTCTTCATGTTATAGGTTTAAGAGGAAACAAAGCAATAAAAAAAAATCCCTTTCATAAATGTCTCAGAACATTTCCCAAATGTCTTGGAACATTTCATAAGAGAAGTTAAAAATATAAAAACTGAAACTGGTTAAACTAGTTAGACAGCAGTGCTGAGTGCATAGCAATTAAACAAACTGTCCTCAAGGAGGGTTCAGTATGTTCCTCCATCCCAGTTCAGCTACAACTTTCTATAATTCATCTAAGGAACAATCTTTCAAGTCATCTAAGATAAGGAAGGGATCTTAAAAAACTCACCTACTATGCTCCTCAGACCAAAGGAAGAATCATCATGAACCATCCCTGACTAAAAAAACAATCTAATTTCTTTACTGAGGGAGATTCCAGCTTATTGCAATGTTCAAATGTCATAAGTTTTTTCTAACAGATGGACTTTGCAGCAGTCTTTATTATTTTTCTAAATAATTAGTATCTGATAAAATAAATTATGCTTCCAGTGCTAATTACTAATTACTAAATCCATATAAATAGCAATGAAACCAAGGTATATACACATAAAGACGATTAAGACAAAGAAGAAATATCATGAGGATTTTTCTTTTGATCTTCTGTGGAGATTTGTAATTGTTGACCCTATGACCATCTAGGGATGTAATATATGAAATTCAGATGCTAATTTCTCTGTCTTCTCTACTAGATAGGAAAATTCTTAGAGTTCACTTTCTGTTGTATATCTCATAGGTGTAAACACACTGAAATGTAAAAAAACCCCATAACCTAGATTTAGAGGTGCAGCTGAATGAGGGTGCCTCAATGGAAAAGGGCTCTGCTTAATAACTGTTGAGAAATATATCTGGCTTTGGGACAAGTTTGTCCAGTATTTTCAAAGCTTTCCAAGGAAGGGAAATGGTTGGTCTTTCTGAATAGAAGGATATGACCATACTGAACTATGTATGTAAAAGATGATCTGCATCTATTTCTTAGAAAAAGGGCTAGAAATCAAATCAATTGCTTTTGGAAACAAAGATATAAATGCTTTCTATCATGTCTTTCTGTGACCTTTTATGTCAAACATACAACTGCAGAAGGCTGCTACGAACTAGTTTCACTTAAGCCTTCACAGTCCTTAACCAAGATGATAGGTCAAAGGAAAAAAAGTGTATTGTCAAATAAACAAGCAATGGCTTCTGTACAACAAAACAGCAGTAAATGCTTTCTATTAAGGACAGAGGAATGCAAGCATGTACAAAGAGAAATCCAAACTTGTGTAGCACTGACGTTGTGAAAAGAGAGAAAGGGCGAGTGCATACAGAGCATCTTTTCTCAGCCTCAGAACGCCGCAGAGAAACAAGATTGCAGCAAGCCTGACAAGGGGGCTGCTGCTGGACATGAGCAGCAGGGATGAAAGGGAGCAGTGGTTTGATCAAAAGTGCCTGGTGAATATTCTTTCACATGTTTTCTCATTGTCTTTTTACCTCTTCTGCAATTTTCTCAACTCCTAGGAAATATCTGCTTTCTGTTTTAGGTCTCACCCTGATTATGTAAAGGGGCAATTTTCTTTCTACAAGGTCAGATTTCTCTCACTGCTGCATAGCCAAGGTTTAAACCCCTAATAACAAGCATAAGCCCATTAAACCACAATCTCATCTATACTACTGTCACTCTGAGAAATTTGTTCTAATACTCAAAGCTTGGAAAATTATTCAAATATCCTTAAGGACATTTGAGATTGAAACTGGAAGGCTTTACACAGCAAGGATGAAAACCTGACAGTCTTTCCCAAAAGGCCTGAAATCAGTGAGTAGATTATAGGCTTTCATGAATCATAAGGGAAAAGAGATGGGACTGGTCAGCAAGAGATTTGAGTGTCTGACCTAGTCAGGATGATTAATGAGGTGCTCTCAGTATTTAAAAGCACTAGGTAAAAGTCTGTGTGATGCTTTTAACATTTCTGAAAGATCAAATTCTTCGGAAAGCCAGCGTGTAATTCAAAATTAAACTTTCCTTTCTATCAGTTTACAGGCTTCTGTTACTATCTCATTCCTTTCATCTCAGGGCTCTAGCAATGAATAACATTGAGATAATTTGGTTCAGATCCCATCTGAAATCTTCAAATAATTCAAAATATTTGGTCTTTTGGGGAGATATCAAGCAGTTTGCCTCCTGTGGTTCCAATAATTATTGATGTCAGCTTTAAAACCTAAATTCTGGGTGAGATGATACAATTGAATCATTTGACTTCAGGAGATAGAAGATATTAAGGGCCCCTTAGTTTAAACAGCTCTTCACTGTATGGTCAAGCATAAAAAGGCTCTGAAAGCACCCCTGGGAAGGATAATACTGCTTATGTTTATGTCCTAATGGAATCAAGTGAAGCTTTCAGTCCTTACTGATGCTGGCCTTGCATTTAGGGACTGCAATTTGTGATTATTTCCACCAACTTATAACATACTTAACCAAACTCTAAGAAACTGCACTTTTGTATTGATTGTGACTTTCTTTCTGTGAAGTCAGATTGACTTTAGTAGTACAGAAACATCATGATGGAAGTGGTTAATTCAGTCTTTATGTTGTAGTGCAGCATTCAGAGAAAGCTTTTAGTCCTTAGGTAAGTTGACAAATTTAATTTAGGATTTCTGGTTCAGGGACATGTTTTTGTGATTCCTGCTGTTCATTTTGTATTATGCTCACTGCTACTGGGTATTCTGTGTAGAAGCTGAGAGTTTAAAAGTTTGTTTTATTTTACTTACAGGCTTTGTAAATTAGAGGGAGATAGTGAAGGGGAGCAAGGCAGTCAGACAAGGAAAAAGAGAGGAACAAGGGGAACTCTCCCATCAGATCAGGACACTGAATAACCAAAACAAGGGTCCTTGTTTGGTGACTATGCAAGACCTGGGGCCTGATCTTTTTCCTGTTAATATCGGTGAAATTAAGTCTGCTGAAGACATAAATGGAGGGAAAGACTTCTGTGGCACACTGAACTGAATGGTTGGTGTTACCAAGGGATTTTGACATTAACTCCAGTGCTGGGAGTGAGGTACCCTTCTGTCCTAACACCCTTTTTGCTGTGAAGCTACAAACCACTACACTGGGCAAAATTTGGTCTTTCAGTGTCCTTTTTCTTTAACAGTTGAGCACTTCCAGTACCACCCAATAGAAGCCTTTCCTACATACCTATATGTAAAACACATGTACTTTTCAAGACATTTTTCCTTACATTTGCATATTATATGCATAGCCAGTAATACACTAAATAACCCCAGGGAAGTACCATCTGTCTTTCAGAATGAAACAGGACCTGAGAAGCAATAAAACATTAGGTGATCCACAAATTCAGAAACTAGAATTCTCATTTCACCTTTGCTGAAACAAAACCATGGCGTCAAAACACATGTCCTCCTCCCAAAAAAAGTTTCAACAATCAAGAAAGCAATTTAGGAAAAATGTTCATCAAAATTGTCTCATTTTTTAACAGCTCTCACTACCATTTGCGTTCATTGATACACCACCCACAAAAGCTAACTGATCAATCCCAGTGATAACCAGAAATACTAATGACTAATTTTGAAGTTATTCCTCTCCAGGTGAAGTCTTATTGCTGATATCAGTTTTCTGTTGTGTTCTTCCAAGTAGTATTTCTCTGCCTGGACTTTGAATATGTAATTAAAGTTTATATATTAGTACTAGCTACTTCTGTCAGATAGCATTGACTTAGTATTAGCTTCTCATAGAACAGTGCACTGAACTCAAAAATTCAAATTTTACCTACTGACAAGGGCGTGCACTTTCAAATTGATCCATGTCATTGGCCTTTGCAACAAATCAAGACAAATTTCTGCCTTTCTGCATCAAGTTCCAGTCTTTGAAGCCTAAGCCTCTTCTTTCTGCATTCAGCGTGGAAGCTGTCAGGAGCTTCACTGCAGCCAGGCCCAACTCATCACAGAATCACAGAATGTTGGGGATTGGAAGGGACCTCAAAAGATCATCTAGTCCAATCCCCCTGCCAGAGCAGGAACCTAAACAAAATTACACAGGAAGGCGTCCAGGCGGGTCTTGAATATCTCCAGAGAAGGAGACTCCACAACCTCCCTGGGCAGCCTGCTCCAGTGCTCATGGGTTTATATATCCTATATACCTGTGCATTACTGTCATATGGAACATTTCCCACAGGCTTCAGAAAGAAATAGGAACATAGATTCTCTACTGTTGCCTTGGTGCAATTTATCAACAATTTACTAAAGTCAATACATTTACCTCTTTATTATAAAATCCCTTGTGAAACTGATTTAAATCTTCAAGCCTCAAGTTCATGATAAAATAGCCAAGCAATGTCTGAATCCTTTCCAGCATGAAATTTTGTTGTTTTCCTACTAATACAAGTGCTGAAGGTGTCTGAAACTTAAAGCAATGAAGGAACATCTTGGCTAAGCAGGCTTGACACTTGAATGCAGGTTGGTGAGCTGTGTCTCCTGGACTCACAGCTGTCCTCTATGGTCATTAACTGACCAAGAACCTGCAAACACTGTGAGGATTGGAGGATTCACTGAAATAACTGACTTGTGGCAGGGTAAGAAGAGCTACTTGCAGCTGTAAAGGCAGAAACATGTAATAATTACTCTGTTCCTCAGTTCTTTCAGCTGCAACACAGGGGCCATGACGTCTGACTGCTTCTTAAGGGGCTGTGGGGCTTAATTAATTAAAATCTGCAAAGTGTTTGGGAATTTTTGCTTAAGGGCACTTTGCATGCAATTTTTTTTCCTTTTAGTCTTCTGAAATTATTAATTGGGCTATAAAAGCACCAAATGTCATAAGTAGGAACTGAGCTCCACAGCAATTCAACTGGATAGTGCACATACCAAAAGCCAGTCTACGTCCCAGTAATTTCACAGCAAGATAAAGGAAATGTGCACGGAAGGGAGAAGGGAAACACTCACAGAATCGTGCATTTCCACATTAGAGCAGAGCTAACTAGTTTTAAGCTGTTTCGGTTGCTTTGGATATGTAGATTTCCCTGTAAATTAGTAAATTTGGAGGTTGTATTTTTTGCCTTTCCAGACCTTCTGCATTGAAATCTTTCCATTATTACTTTTCTCTGGCTATGTTCCAAACTATTGCACACTTCTTTTTACTTCAGACTTCTTCAGGAATTAGTTATCTGCATCATCTTTACAAACAAATCTATGAACATCTTTATCATCTTGGTCTTTTTGATAAACTTGAGGTTTAAATATCAAGATTAAATTTTTAACAATAGTCTCCTGTCAGGAAAGGCATCATTATAATACCTCCAACACAACATATTAAATCCTTGTTCATAAATTTGGCATTGACTTCTCATCCTGACACATGGCTAAAAAGTACAAACCTGCTACGTTGTTAACGAATGGCTCTGAAGTCATTAAGTAAACTGGCATCACTCAAATATTAATTTTCTTATGACTGTAACTAAGATTTATGATCCAAAGACTGGGTTTGGGCTCAGACTTATTACTAACTTATTAATATAATACTGTATCACTGTGATTAGACAAAATGAAGATTTCCCTTTTCATTATTAGAGAACAGAAGGTTCTTGATTTGCATTTCTTTTATTACCTTTATATAATTTTATTCTCTGCTGTTAGAGCTGAATATTTCTTATTAAAGTTTTCTACTTTTCATTCAACAAGACAGTTTAGCATTTCACCATAATTGAAGCAATGGGAAGTAAACTTCCACTTCAAAATCAGAGCAGAGAAAGCAGTATAAAAATATTACATTTTTGTTAAGGATTATTTTTCTTAGGATTGGAGACTAGCTTCCCATTATGTTTTGCCTGTCTTTTTCAAATTGCATCATTTGAATGTTGCAGACTAAAACTCAACAGGCATGGAAGAAGACATTGACAACTATTTTTCAATTTATGATCCATTACATTTTGAATGAACAACTAAAAAAAGAGACTTGTTTTCTGCAAATTTAGATTTACCATTCATGTGCCTGTGCCACTGTTACAAATTTTAGTGGATATTTAGGAATTCCAAGAAGACTGCACATCAGTGATGCAGTGCAACACATTAAAAAGTCTAGCTGAAAACCCTCAGCTCAGTAAAATCAATCAGAGCTTTATTGTTCCATTTCATAGTACCAATATTTTGTATCTTGGAAGTACTACTTTATTCTTAAAAAACTTAGATATTAAAGGAGATTACAGAAGTGAGAAATTAAGTCTTTTACTGTCTGCCTGCTGCTTAGTAAGCTAAAGTTCAGTTGATAGCTTCAAATTATTTCTGAGAATGGCCGGGAGGAATCCTTAGTGATGTTTAGTCCATCACTTTGCCACCAGAGCTGCATATTCTTTGTAAAAAATATTTTATATATCCTCCTGTAGTTGATGAGAAACCAAAGCACCTGCAACTAAAGCATGGACTTTTCAGCCTGATTTGGGAAGATGACAATTAAGCAGGTAGTAAGTGCCAAATACCCTTTATTTTTCTTATAAGATATTTAGAAAATCATATAGCCAAGCCTTGTGGAGAGGATTGTTACGCAGAAGACTATGCTTTTTATCTTCCTCACATGGAGACGAAAATTTCAGGTTGTGTTAAGTGGAAACCCAGGAGATATCTAAGCTCACATACACAGAGATTTCCAGGAAACTTGAGAGATGAAAGTGCCAGAATATTATTTCCAAGCAGCAGCAGCACATAACAATCCCCCAGGTTCATGCAACATCAGATGTGTTTCTTTAAAAACAAAAAAAACAAGCAAACAAACCAACACCACCAAAAAACCCAATGAAAACCAAAAAAGCTGGCAGTAGGACCAAAATATAGCACCAAGTGAAACAGTAATGCACAGCCTCTTCCAAAAACAAGCTCCTCTCCTTCCCATCAAAAAACTAACCTACCTGTCTCTGAAGCCACTCTGCTTCTGCCAGACTCTCACAACTTGCCGAGAAGATCTAGCTGAGGGGCAGGGAAGCTGGCAAAATAAGAGATCAGTAATTTTCTTTGACATCAGGGTTGGAGTTGGGTAAATCAACTGACCTCAGTTTTGTACCAGCTTCACACAGAATCAGGTACAAAAGTATTGGACAGGGTAAGTGCGAACATGCAGGTTTCCTACTTCAGATATGAGAATTAAGGGCTCACCTTTGACAGATTGAACTGCTTCATCCAGACAGTGTTAGTCTTGTGTACTCCAGAGCCCTCAGTGCTATGGCAAACTAGATTACATCTCAGGACAAGCTCTGAGCCACTAGGTAGGCAAAATGCCATTAAAGTCAATAGACCTGCATCTATTTACTAAACCTTAATGTAACAAGAGGGGTTTTTTACACATTTAACAGTAGAAAAAATAACCACAGTGTGAGGGAACTTTACTGGTTCAGGCTATGTTTAATCTAAAGTTAGAGCAGAATCCTCGAAAGCCAATTGATTACTTCAAAGCCATAAAAGCTAGTTTATTCAAGCAATCAGTCTTGCAATAAATGTGTTCAATTTTTAAGAGCTTGTAATTTAGCACTACCAGGACCATGGAAACAAATAACTGATTTCTGTGAGAGGTTCCAGGATGTTTCACAAACAGGGGATCCAATAATGCTTCACAAATGTTAGCAAATTAAATAGTGTTTCACATGCTGTAGCAAGATGTCTTGAGAAGAGATGCCAAAAATGTGAATTGTGCATTCCAGGATTATAGCCAGACAACAGCAGAAGGGAAATTACTGTCACTCCATGGGGTAGCCAAGTTGTGGCTAAGGCACAAAGCTTCAAAGCTCTAGTGAAGAGACTGGAGGGTGTGTGATGGGTAGGAGGAGAGGGACTCTGCCCCTTGCTTGGAGAGGAAGATGTCAAAGGGCCTGATATAAAGACCCTTTAATGTAGGGGGCCCTCTCTCATATATAAGGCCTGAGGAGATTAACAGATAAAGGATTTAACAGAGCATACACCTGAAGAGGAATACAAGTAAATGCAAGCACAACCAACGTTGATGGAGGTGCCAGACAGAGTTTTAAGTACTAGTCCCCATTCTTCTATGCTACACAAAAAATAATTCCTCTAATGAGCCAAAAAAGAAGACATTCCTGTTTGCTTCTGGTTTTTTATCTTTCAGTTTTCTTGCACATATTTTAGAGTTTAGCCACTTGCCTAGAAAGCTTCAAAAATCAGGAGGTAATTTCCACCCATCTAAATAAATAATTACATGCCATGATTTTTAAACCAATGGCATGATTGTTATTATTTGTAAGGGAGAGTATGATATGACTCATTATTTTTGAGCTTGTGGAGTCTGTGACACTATGAAAGCCATTGTATAAAGTTCAAGAGATAGCTACGGCATTTTTCTAGTAAATTGTACATAAAAATACTTTTTGAATTAAGATTTTGCAAGAAACATTAATGTTATTCAATTAAATTTTGAAGAAAAAAATAATTAATCCCAGATACTTATCTAACATTGTATTATAACACATAAAATTCAAGTATGGCTTCAATCTATGCAGTACGGAAATCTAGATAATATTATTTCTTTTCAAATAGCACTGATCTTAGCATCTGGACAGCAAATTCATTTTTATGATGTTCTGTGTGATAAAGCAAGGAATTTTCAGGATGCTTTATAGCCATAATATGTTGGCCCACGTATTTTTAATGAGGCATTTTTTCTTTTGCATATTATTCACTACGGAAATTATGGCTCTCAGATTGGTTCCATGAATCTTGTAACACACACTGTTGCACTTATGTCTGAGGCAGTGTTCAACATAATGAACTTTTTTGGAAATCTATGTTAAAATAATCAAGAATAACATACTTGAAGCAAACTTTGTTATAACAATTACTATTTTTTTCAGATAGCTATCTCCTATCAAACAGAAAATCAGACCCTTCTGTGAAAATAATTTTAGAAACAATGACAAACCTATTTTGCATTGTCTGTTATGCATTGTTATTCTTTCATGGTAACCTCCAGGTATCAGAGTGGATGTCGCCTGATGTGCTTCAGTTCTGAGGCCAGGTGAATAAATGGTAGCCCTTGGTTCAACTCCATTCTCTGCCTGTTTTAGAGAAAAGTTGATGTTTCCCACATAAGTGCCTTCATCTGTGGGCTATGCATCCACTTCCATTTCGTTTCTCCCCAGTCAACTTAATTGTTGATTATTGAAATAATGTTATTATTCCATGCAAACCAGACTATGAGGGAACCCTACCCCAGAGGAAGTGGTAGCCTCTGACAAAAGTATTTCCAATGGGGGTGTGGGTTTGCTTCCCTCAGGCAGGGGAGGAAATTGAGCAAAGGCTTAATTTTAGCCAAAATTATTCAGAGAATTCCACCCACATTTGCAAATATAGGATTCAACAAAATCATTTCACTCCTCTCTGCTCCATTACCACGAGGTGCTGTGAGAACGTCTTTTCAAACTCTCTGGCATCCCACACCTCATGCAAGGTGTTGAGTAATGCCACTCTAGATGAGTGTCATGCAGGCAGAACACCTTTCTTTCCACGCTGACATTGCCTCTGGCAATAAGATATCACTCAAATAATATGATGGCTGGCTGTAGCCTAGACGTCTATTAAAAAAAAAATTCTAACCAGTGATATATTCACTTCAAACATTAGGAAACCATCTCTGGGTGAATAATAAATTGGTTGATTCTACCTGGGCACTAAGCAATCCTGGATATTACACTATTCATTTATTTTTAAGAAATATAGAAGTAACAGAAATTTATAATTAAATTCAGTCAGTACTTTGACAAATGTGACAGTCTTTAAGTTAACGTATTAAATAAACATTTAGTTGTATCTTCATAGATTACTGTAAGCCATTAAATCCCCAAATTACTGTATTAAGCTGTTTTCATAACAGTGTTTCATTGTTGAGGCAAGCAGTACTGCTAGGAAGATTCTGGAGCCACATCTAGTGCATTAATGAGAATAAGATGTTAAAAAGGTGACTTTATATTGAAAAATGTTTACCCGTAAGATTTAGTATCACATTCATGTTCTCATTTTATCATAGGACTAGTCTCAGAAAAATTGTCAATGTTAATATAAAATATTGCTCCATCTGGCACAATAAAGCTTCTAATTATACCATGTTAAGCCTGTGTAATTACTTCTAGCTGGTATATGGGGTAGTTTATATAGCTTACAGTAATGAAAAATGGCTTTCATGCAAACACTGTTGTTACAAGCACTGTTTGGGAGACTCGGGTTGTAGCAGTTGCATGCATGCATGCATGATGGGCATGCTGTTACACAGCAGTACATGCAGAATATGTCCACCCACAACAATGGAGACATTTAGCTGGAAAACAACATATACCGTAAAATTGATTAGGTTGCTTAGGTAAATACAGCTGGTACCTTCAGAATTTACAGGCCCCTCTCAACTGAATGCTTCTTTAATCTCACTTTAATAGATAAAATAAGGCAGAGAATTACAACCATGAGAAATGAGTAAACCAACAGCTAAGATTAAAATTAATACCATATCCATCTTTCTGTATTTGGCAAATACAGCACACTTTTTGAAAATGATCTTTTATTCCTCAGCACCTCTACCAGCACAGGGAGTTATAAAAAAAATCAATATTCAGATCTATTCAGGGTTCATTCCTCAAGTCTAACTTGACCATATCTCTACAGACGACATCTAGTTGATAGGCACTCTGCTAAAGTCACTCTGACTTGGTTGCAATGAGCAGTAGCACTCACCCTAACTTTTAACTGTGCTGTGTAAGGTCTCTCCCTCACTTAGGTAAAGGTAAGGGATGGCTTTCAAAAACATTAAATCGTATACAACAAGCAATCCCCTCTGTCAAAGTAGTCTTGCTCAGGTTGCAGACTAAATATTTGAAAATAAGGAAGTTGCAGTGATCCCTGTTGCATTAATTCTCCTGCATCATGTATCAGATGGGATCAGGGCTGCATGGAGAAAAATACGATCATGCAACCCCATCCAATACCACAGTGTATCCATAGTTCAGGAAAAATTCAAGTGGCACGAGCAAGTTTTATGTTTGCTGTTATATTATAATTTCCTGGGCTTTCTTTTAAAGGAGAAGACATAAGATAATTGCTTTTTCAGTCCTTTTTATTATTATTATTATTATTATTTTACTAAGGAAAATGTCAGCAGAGACAGCTGTCATTTCAGCCAGAAAACCAACTGCATTAACTAGGAGGTTGTCAAAGGGAGGACAGAACTGGCCCCAGGGAAAAGAGAGGCTTTACACATTGCCCTTTTTCAGGTCTGCGTAAAAATTTGGGAAGGCTATGAAAGAAAGTGCAATAAGTTGTTGGGCCTGGAGACTTTTAGGGGTATTTCTTGTCCACAAAGGGGTTCAGAGGGATCTGAAGCACTGAAGTACATGCTTCTAATAATATTTGATATTGTAGCAAAAGCCAAACACCTGTAACCTGAGTGTATTCTAGAAAATATTAAAGACATTATTAACACAGGAGGTAGGAGTATTTTGCAAAGAGAAGGCTGAAAGAATATTGTATAGAAAGGTTCTGGGTAATCCAATATAGATTTGGAGCATCTTTAATAAAATCATACATGGCTATAGCAGTATCCCTTCCAGATTATTACATGACAGTTGTCAGAGTGAATCTTATGTTCTGGATATTGCCATATTCAAAATCACAAACTGAGTTACTGCACATAATACAAAGAAGTTCTGAATCTTCTGAATGCTCAGTAATCACTGCCACTGTGGTAACAAGCACAAATCACCATAAAATAAACCCATGGTTTACTCCAGATCAAATCAAGTACATTTAAAATAAAGCTTAGTAACACCTTTCCTCAAGCACAGTTAACCAGCACCCTAAAACTGCCTAAATGTGAAAATTGCATATGAAATAGTGAAAAGCTGCATGCTATCCTGCTTTTCTCTTAACATCTAATGGGGACTAATGCAATAAAAAATAAAAATTATGCCTGTTGTTCGTTTTACTCCTTCCAAAAGAATGCTTTAAGGATTACATTATTTTGCAACATATTTAGATGTATTTATGCATGGTTCTCATAGCAAGATCTGGAGTTGATATAAATACAGGCTCCAAAAATCTGCTTCTCTGTCTAATATTTCATCTATTCATGAACATCTCTGGAGTATTTTAAATGAAAAATAAAAGCATCTAAGTGACATTTGCATCATGGTGAAGTCCTACAGCTTCTTTGCTGTAGGAGTAATAAATTAAATATAAAAAAGAGAAGTCTGATGAAGAGCCTGTTGCAGTTTGTTGTTTACGAATGTTAACAAACACACTCTGTAAGAGATGAGAAACAGAGATGGCAAGAACTGTTCTCTCAGTAAACTAAAAAAAAAAAAATACAACTCAGAAACTCAGTCAGTTTATAGAGAGCAAATGGGATCTTCTTGAAACATGACTTATGTGGATTTATCACACACGTGCAGAACCTGCCATCTCATTAGTCAGTTAGCCACTTTTACACTTCCCCCATTACAGAAAGACAATAAAAAATGTGAACATCCAATTCAGATATAATCCAAATCCACATGATGAGTATGTGAGAGGTTTGACCATACAGTAGCGCTGTGAACAAGAGGAGATCATTGCTCTTCATGAGACTGCCATGGCATTGGCATGTCCTGGTGTCTTCTTCAGTCTTTCAAAGGCATTGGCATGCCCCAGTACCTTCACCCAAGCATTCCTCCTCCTGGTTATGCAGCACTTGATGCTCCTATTACCTGTGTTATGAAACTCCCACTCTATGAGTGGGTGGACTTCAATATTGAGGAGAAAAAGTCGTGCATGTTCAGAAAGCTTCAATGTTCCCAACGAGCCCTTCCTGTGAGAAAGCACGTACTATTTAAGTATCAGACAGTAATAGTAGGGAGATGTTCCCATGTGCAAAATGCCATGAGAAGTCAAGATCTATTTTGGAGTAAAGAAATTATGGGTTGTCTTCACCAGGTAGACAATGACAATTTCTAACAGCTCCACTAAGCCCAAAATATATGTAAGAAATTAAAACTGTATTGTCTTGGAAAGTAACTCGACACTGAGGATTTTGAAAAGGCTTCACCACTCAGAAAAAGCTGAATGGATCACCTTTGGAGAAGTTAAGTTAATGCAAAACTAAATTAGGAAATGGAACAAGTCTTGCTCTCAGTTAAAAAAAAAATAAATGGCAGCTATATTTTCCTAGTTTTTATATTAAACAGTCAGGGCAGAATTTGCTCCTGGAGTTAAAGCTACCTGGATGTAAATGAGGGACAATATAGCTTTGTATAATGTTTCTATGCTTTTATTTTGAGGGGAAAGAAAACCACTTTGAATACAGTTTCACAGTTAGTCTTTTCTGTCAACACAGCCGGTCAAAAATAGCTTAAATACATTACACAAATATTTTCAGACTAAGTATCTTTCCAGCTTAGTGTTTAGCAATTATTTGTATGTCCTCCACCAGCCAGATGCTGATGTGCACTAGTTTTATGCGTTTTTTTTCTATGGGTCTAAATGTATAGCAAGTGCAAGAACATATCATTCAACCCACCTTCCAAGGAAAGCAGATTATTGTCCTAATAATCCCCTCCAACAGTAAATAGCTAAACATTATCCCTTAACTTCAGGCTTTCTCTTTCTTGCCTGATTATTTCTGAAGTTCATATATTTCTCAAAGACCCAAATCAAGAATAACTGGTATATTTAGGCTGAGTATCAAACCCAAAATTAATTAGTTGTATAAACAGAGTAGTTCAGCTTTGTTACCTGAAGTAAAGCAATGAACAAATGAAATATATTTCCTGTCATAAAAAGGACCTTTTAGACAACAGTGCTGTTTTGTGAACAGACTATGAGGGATGGAACAAGTCAGTACAACTATTTACGTCAACATTTTGACTTTTAACTCCAATATTAAAACAAGAATGTGGATATTTCATCTGAGTTTAAAATAATTTCTTCTGAAGTTTTGATTCTAAATGCAAATTTAAACCAATCACAATATGTGGTTGTTAGATGATTTAGCAAAATCATGATGTTACAGATTGTTATAGGTTTCAACACATTCTTTGCCATGAGTTTTAACACTTTCTGTGTGCTCGCCACCTCCCAGGACTCAAAAAACTCTCACATCTCTTAATCACTAACTGATCCATAGTTTCATGCAAGTGGAAATACATACTGCAAGGAGTTCTGGTGAGTCCTGCCTGCTCCACACATTTAGAAGGAACCAGCAGACTTTTCAAAAGCATGCAGTGACTTCAGCACAAGAAAGCTAGGTCATGCACTGAAGTTATGAATAACCCACCCCAGAATAATTTTCATCACATGAAGGCAACTTGTTAAACAGCCCGTAATGAAAGTAATACCTTAGTCAATATTCAATTTGAAAGCCTGTCTGCTGCAATTTTTATAGATATGGACAAATTTTCTTTGACAATCTCTTTGTGCTACATGCTGTGATGTTTTTTTGGTTTGAAACTGTCTTTTTTAGAACTAGCAAAGGAAGAGATCAATCATCTTGAAAGTATCTTAAAACTATTCCCTAGCAGTACGATAGATTTTTTTCATGTGCTCAGGATCTGATTATATCTCTACCAGTTAACATGAGGACTTTGGATACACGTACATGACATGTTATGCTACAACAATTTTGAGGGCTGGTCTTGAACACTGAAGTGCTTTTTACAATATATTGCTTAGAACTGTCAGAGATAATTTTGATGGATGTTCACGGGAATATGAGAAAATTATTGTAAAGAGTCCAGCTTAAACAAATAAATACAAGATTCTTTAGATAAGGAGCTCCAAATTCAGTTCCAAGACTGAGACGTTTCTGAGACATGTGCACACACCCACTCACCCTTAAAGCAACATTAATAAGCACCCCTATCCTAGCTGACATCAGCCAAACAGTCTCAATTGCAAACCACCCCCAATTACATTAACAGAAACATGAGTAATCCATACCAAGGAATGCATATGAGTCACTAATGATTTGAAATTATACAGTGGCTCCCTAAAATAGTGACCTTTAGTTCATGAACTAAGTTTGTTACATCCATTATAATTTTGTTTTAAATCCACAGTCCTGTTGTTATAGTTTAACCTTGTCAGCCGAGACAGTGCATGACTGACTATTTCAGTGCTACAAAAGCCAAAGCCAGCAGATCTCTATTTTTAACCAGAGGACTGAATCTTATACCACATGAAAAGTTTTTAACTACTTGGGAATCTCAGGTTGAAACACGCCAATATATAAACAGCTGAGGAACAATGCCTTCTCTTCTGTAATTCTCATTCACATTAATTGATTTTACTGTCTCCCAGGTATGTCAGGATTGCTGTCATACATAAACACCATTAACCACAGCCAAGGTTGAGGAAAAGTGAGGTGAAAGTATCTAACAATCTCATATTTTGAGAATACTCTTGAGTCAGTGTCGCCCTGCTACAACATGCCCTGTTAGAGTTAGAATCATGTCATCCAATCCCTTATGTAAACTCATCAAATTCCATTTTAATGTATTTTTACTTTGCTGATACATTGCAAAGATTGAAAGAAACTTATTTTTTTACTTTTTTTACTCATAGGAGCTTTGTATTTACTCATTCTTGAAATAACATCTGAAAATACATGCAGGTCTTTTCCATGCCTATTATTGCAAACTGCAAGTACTTGATTTCTTTGTAAGATTAATTCCTCAGAGTATGCCCTGGAATTCTGATTTTTTTTATCAGTATTCCAGTTCGCACAGTTGTCTAGTTTTTTCTGTACTGTATTTCAATTTCCTCCCTATTCATAAAACCTCCATTTTTGTTACCAGAATATTTTGTTAGCATGCACATATCAGAACTTTAGTGAAAATATCAAATAAAGTCTTTCAGACTTCATCCTTCTATGTAACTATCATTTCCCTCTTCAGCCTCTTCCTTGCTCAATTCAATCTTGGCCCCATTCCTCAACTGTCCAAAATATCTAGTGAATTCTAGAATTGATGCTGTACCTGATTTTATATAATCACATAAAAAATGAATAGATAGAAAATTTATACCTGCAGAAGAAAATGAATTAGGACAAATTGCAAGCAGTACTGAGACTGGAGAAATACAATGACCAAGTTCTCATATTCAGTTGGCGTGCAAACACCCCGTGAATGACAAGCTTTACAATACTGGAAGTGGTGTTACTCTGAAACTGAATATTAAAATATCACTGTGAAAGTTGTGGAGGGCTTCAATCAGTCCCTACAAATTCACAGTCACTCTATGTGCCTACACACAGACACCCCCATATACAAACAAAGTGATGAAAAATTCTGGGCACTCTGAGGGGGAAACCCCCCCCCAAAAAAACCCCCCAAAAAACCCCAACAAAAATCCCCCAAACAGATTCAGAACTATAAATAGTGGTTATGGGTAGCACTAGGATTTATGGGATCATTCAGACTGTTCTCCATAAAACATACTGGTTTGCTTATATTGCAGTTAAACCACAAATCACTGCTCCCCACTGATAGGCTTGCTTCTGAGATGGGCTTGAGACAGTGACTAGCTTAGAAGCACACTTTTGCTTGTCCCAAACCCTTCATCCTTTAAAGCTGCCAGGCTTTGTCCTGCTGTGTTGAACTGCACTGTCACAAGAAAACAGAAAAAGCAGCAACTTTTGTTTATGCAGTGGTTGCTGCAAAATGACTAACCAAGGTTCCAGGCTGTGTAAACTCATATATACAGTACCTTCAAAAATAGCCTGCAATATTAACAGATGTCTTCCTGGACTATTACTGAAATAATTCACAATTTTCATATTGCAGCTTCAGTCTCAGTATCTGAAGTTCTTCCTCTGAAAATATTCTGAAGTGAAGGCAAAGCTGGCAAAATAAACACTCCTCAATTCATCTCAATCTTTTATATTCTGTAGATGGAAAGTTAAAATTTATTTCTTTCGAAATATCTGAAAAAGTCAGTTAATTTTGCCAAGCAATGATTCTATTAAATTCCTTTATAGATATGGTACAATTATACTTTTTATTACTGGTAATCATAGTATATTACAATTCCTCTCAATAAAAAAATTGTTACGTTATTATAGCAATGCCTAGCATATGACTGGAGGAAGGTTTATTATTAAGAGGATTTTTAGCATCTGACTCAATTGACGTATTTTCTTAATGAAATTAAAATGCCAGTCATTTCATCCCAGGCCAACAGGTAATTTTGTGTTAATTGAAATGAGAGGTTTCATTTTTTCATTAGTGGTCCTTAATTTTTAATTAAAACTTTTTGATACAACAATGCCTTATAGGTATGAAAACTCACTTCTAGTTTTAAAGGTATCAATGTGAAACATGAAAGATTTTGATACTTTTAAGTACCTAGCTCATCACTACTTTTTTTTTTTTTTTTCCCCTAGCAATATTACATTAACTCAGATAAGAGCTTACATATGGTTTTGGTATAAGTGACATTGAATTTTGGGGCAAATTTATCATAATCTGAAAGAAAATAATAATAATAAAAAAGCCTACTTCTAGCCTACAGACTTAATTAAGTTTTTAGGGGCTGTTTGGAAGAAGACATTGTGGAAATAGAAAAAGGACAAGTTCTCCCATTAAAAGTTATAGTTTATGGCTTGGATTCCACAAAGTTGAATTGCAATTGAGTGTATAGTTTTTATCGGAGTTACTTAAACTCTGTGATAGACCAAGGCTACAAGGCTTTTCCAGATCTACAAGCCCTCACAGGTATCTTGCTCACTGCAGGTAGATACCTAAATTCTTTTCCTTTCAGTGTAATCATGCATCTGAATTATCCAGGCACTTACCCTGTGCCTGAATGCCTTTGCAAATCTCAGACAAAACCCTTCCAAAATGAAGAATTAGGTTTATGACAGAAGGACACAGTAGATGAAGTAGTTACTGAGGTGTAGGACCAGGAAAAAGAACAGGATAGAATAACATTTTGAAAATGAAAATCTGATTTGAGAGGAATCTTGAGTATCTAAATACACCTGAACTTCCACCAAATGCCTCACTTGTTGTCCATTATGTCCTGAGTAGGACTGAGCGCCTGCTCTTCTTACTGCTTGCAATGTGAGCTGTACATGCCCTGCACTTTTCTGTATCAAACCGTGAATGGACTGTACTGGTTATCAGATGCTTAAAAAGAGCACAGTTTCTCTGGGTTAGGAGTCAGCCAAGCTAGTGTCATTTTGGTATTACCCAGGACAGGATACCATGGGAAAATGTAATTACTCAGAAAAAAAGGGATAAGTCTTCAGTTATTGAACATGTCTAAACAACATTGAGGTCAGCCTCTTTGTTTATATTCATAGAAGGTTTTGTCCTCTGAATTCAATGCCCACCAGAAAGCTTTCATTAGGAAATAAATATTTTGCCCATTTTTTACTCTTCTTTTCAGAAGAACATCATAGAGTTTCCCAAGTTATAAACAGAGGATGCCTTTCTGATGATCCTGTTTTATTAGAAACAGGGGGTTTGGGCCTATTTCTGGGCTCCCTCCTCCTTTCTGAGCAGCCAAAATTCTGTCTTGCTCATAGTGTTGGAGGTTCCCCTATTCCTGATTCCGGTTCTTACTCTGTCATCAGGAGTGAAAGAGGAAGGAAAAGTTGTATCACCTCCTCATTGTGCTTCCTCTGTTTTCAGATCAGCTCTACTCCTATCTAGAGTAGCCTCTGGCCAAAAAAAAGAGTTGACAGTAAAAACCAAGCTTCCTCCTGACACAAGTCTACAGGCACCACCTGAAATTAGAGTGTGGTGTATTATGACACACTACTTCCTCATCCAGTTTATAAACAGCACAGACTTTGTCAACATTTTAATGGGAGGGGAACAAAGATCTCAAAATAACTTACAACCTCCTTGAAAATCAAGGGCCAGACAGGAGATAGAGCCTGTGGGAAGAATCAAAGCTCTGTACGGGGAACTGTAAGGACATTTCTACCTTTTCTGATGGGGCACTAGAAAAAAGGGAGGAAGGGAGATTGGATTCATCTTTTTCTTTTATTGGATTTAGATCCTTCTTCTATTTTCTGGTGCACCCCTCCCTTCTCAATCCTTCTACATATCACAAACCAAGATCTCCACCAAAATAGGTCTTGTTTGGAGAGCAGGAAAAATAACGTCTGGCAAAATAGCTGTCAAGTCACAAAGGATTTGACCAAGCAAAAGGCTAGAGTTATGCAATAGGAACAATATGAGCACAGCAGAGGTCAAAATGTCCTGACAACCTTTGTTGCTCTCATTTAAAAAGGCCTGTAAGCTGTGAGAGGGTTTTGCTACCAAAGTTCAATGCAATGGCCTGTGAATACTCGCATGAATCTTGCACAGAAAAAGCACAGTGTGGTTGAAGCAAACCTGACCTAACCCGAACTCAGGAGCTGTCACCTCTAAAACAGGCCAGAACACATAAAATTTTTAATTGACTCCCAGTGGCTTATTGAAAACACCATCTCTGACCCACCAACATTGTGGTTCAAAAGGTAATCCTGTATAGTCTGCTGCAGCTCCTGGGACTGTCTGAAGTAAATGTGGAAATCCATCCTGTAATACAGACTCATCTCTTTAGAAAATTATTCTTGTAAAATAATTCTTTGTCAAAATGTTGCCTTCAGTGTATCTACTGAGCAGAAAGCATTATTAAAATTCACAAGTTAAAAGAAAAAAAAAAAGTGGAAGGAATGCAGGAGTCTGGCAGTAGTAAAGTGAAAGAAACTTTAGGAACATATTCTCAGCTATGTTCATCAGGGTAACTGTATTGATTTACTGGCAACTCATTCTATGTGAGGTCCTATATGAACACAACGGAGGAAAGCCTCCCTGCCCAGAGCAGCCAGTTATTTCAAAAGGCAAAAAACAGCAAAGATGAGGAGAGAGGAAGTTGAATGCCCCCCTTTTATAGCAATAGAGAAGTTTACTAGCAGAGACTAGCAAAAGGACCTGCAACAAAACCAGAAGCTGAATCCTGATCTCAAGGATCCTTCCAGCAAGCAAGGACAATACTAGGCAGGGTGAAGAACTACCTTTTTCATTCTAGAAGTTGTAAGAAAAGAATAAAAGCACTCCAAGCCTGAAAAAAATCCCTTTGACCTGCTATGAAAAGGGAAGGAAGGAATTTGTTATACCTCCAAACGTATTACAAATAAAAAATATGTGCAAAAAAGTGTCACACTTAAGCAGAATAAACACAAGATCATGGAGTTAAATGGAAAGGCAGGCCAGGTGGTAATGAGATAACAGTATAGGTGGCAATGGCTTAGCTAGTGACCTCTATAAATATGTTTGTCAAGGAAAGGAGCTTAGAGAGAAAGGACACAGCTACGGCAGCTCTTGTGGAGAACAGGCAAAGAACGCCTGCAGAAAAATGTATGCTTTCCCACTTCTTAGTATCAGAGCCTGTGAGCAAATTTCATCTGTGAGGAGACAGAGCAGACTCATGTGACATAGCTGAAGACATGGATTAGTCAAGGAATCCAGGGGAAAATTGCCTCTACTTTCAAGCACTCTGTAAAAAACAGAGAAAAGGGCATTAATTAGCCATGCCGGTTGAGGATTCTAGTGCAGTAACCAGCACTCAACTTTTTGAACTTAATTATATGGAAATGCTCCACACTTGCATCCAAAGAGCACTTCTATATTTGATTCTCATCAGCCCTTCAACAGCCTCATCACAGACTTTAGCAAAACAAGCATCCTTGCTTAGGTACTTTATTACAAGTGTAACCATAATCCTTCATTATGTGATGACTATGGATTAATTTATACAGCTTTAAGGCATGTTGGGTAGAGCTACCAGTTTCTAAGTACAATATTTTAAGATTATCTCAGGTCTATTAGAGGACACTGCAAGCTTTGACTGCAATTTAGAGATACAGAAGCCAGAGAAAATGCCTCCAAATATTAGGCCCACTGCACTTTCAAAAGCATGAAGGTGCACAAAGATGTAGTTTTGGTCCTGTTGGCAGCTTTCGTGCTAATGCAGCTGAAGCACCCAGCAATTTTTGTTATACTCTAGGCTGCAAAGTGCCTGGTTCAATTGTATTCAACAAAAGAAGATGAACAGTTTTGGGTCCCACATGTCAAACAAGTTGTAGCCCTTCCAAAGAACTGTGGGGCATACCACAGAGCTTCATTTCCCTAACATATGGAGATGGCTTTCATTAAGTAGAGATGTGGAAGCATCCTGCACACAGGAAGGCCAGCTGAAAACTTTCAGTTAAAATTCAGCTTCCATGCTGATGAAGGGTCTAATGTGTTAATCTAATGATTGTCTTCAAGGAAAGAGGAAATGATTACTAATGATGTTGGATTCCTGAGAGGTCCAGATAAGGACCAGCTGCAAACTGCAACAGATATGTGGAAGCCCTGAGAAGCCTCAGAGGTCATGTCATATAATACAGACCTCGTTAAACTGAGGGAAATTTAGTTCACAGCATGGCCTCATCTGTGACTTAGCAAGTGAAAGCTGGCTACTTACAGATATCAATCCCTTGTTTTAATCAAGCGCTATCTGGCCTATCCATTTTTCTGGAGCATAGAATTCCTCAGGAAGTCATTCAAAATCATAGTGCTCCTACACACACATGCTTCAACTCAAAGATCCTCCTCAGGCTCCAAATTTTCCAGCCAGAAAAAAACTTATTAAGTTATCACAAAAACATGTTGCAAGATATTCCTGATGCTCTGCAGATGCCCAGCTTCCTGATCTCCCAACACACAGGTGGGTTTCTCCAGCCTCTGACCCACCTCATCCACTCCTTTTACTCCCAGACAGCCCTTTGCCAGGCTGACTAACTTCTCACAGGTGCTGCCCACCAGCTGTGAAGGGTCTAGCTCTCACTGATGATAAATGTGCACTTGGCAGCCTGGCCTGTTTCCTGGCACCTTAGCTGTCAGGAGGTTTCAGCTCTGGCTAGAACCCCCTTTTTAAATTTTTATCTTATATAAATGCAAATGACCACAGCAATGACTAATTACCAAATAGTGACACAGAAGTTCTTCCAAAGGACTATTACAAATGATCAAATAAATTAAAAGATACAGAATGTGCAAATCAAACATAAAAGATCAAACACAAAAGGACAAACCACTGTAGCAATGGATAGTCTAAAGATTTCAGATGTTTTTACATTATCCAGCATCTCATAAAGAAGGCCAAGCAGGAAAAAAAAGAGCATGTGTGTAAAGTTGCAGATTTTGCAGTTTCATAACAAAAAAACTGACCTAGTGAGAATTCATTAACATCAACTGATTTTTAGGATGTAATTATTTTAAAAGGTCTCTTATACTACATAAAGCTTTTCTTCAGATATAAGCAGTTTCTGGAACCAGATACCGCATATTTTGCCATTTAATTCATTGGTGCAACTATTTCATATTCACAGCCCTTGGAGAGGCTTCCTGTTACAGGCTAAGGGTAGGAAATGTTGTGATAAGAGAAATCAAGTGACAGTGCACTTCCCCTATCAGATTTGCTTATGGAAATCTTATAACACTCAAAGAAACATTTTTATTGCTCTTCATCTTTATTCTGATGATTTGCTTATTACTAAAATGTACACCTTCTAGGGAAAGTGCTGATGTTTTTTGCTTTAACAGTCTGTAAGAAATAGACATTCAGAAGGCCACATCTTTGTGTATTGTCTTTGGAAAGCATGGACACAACAACCAGGATCACTAAAGGTCACTAGCATTCATGGCAAATAACTTCTGTTCACACACATTGTTTCTAACTCTGCAGCTGGCTCTTCTCAAGGAGTCAAGACACCACGACCGCTGAAGCACTGCCCTCCAAGCGCCTTCGACAGGGAATTTCTAACGTACAGCATATTACTTAACATCATTCTTTAGCACTGGAATTCATTAACTCTGTCCTCCCAAGTAAAATTGGTATTTGACACGTAACTGATGTGAAAGAGGCGCATTTGTATGAGAGGGATAAAGTTTGACACCTCTTAGAAAACAGAAAACATTGCCAACTAGCTTTCACATGAAATTCTTTTGTATTTAGCTTACCAATTTAATCTTATTTATTAAAATCTTTGTCTGCCACCAAAAGCTTTCCCTGCTTTTTCTTCATAACATAAACATTAATACGTTTCCATTTTCCTTCACAGGATTTTCTCTAATGAGAAAATAATGAGCTCAGTTTTCTGAGCCAATCCATAGATTTCAGCTCAAGAATTACCTCCTGTTTCAAAAAGGAATACAATTCTCTGCTGAAACTATATGGGGTAATTCAGTAAACCTACAAAAAACATAATTCAATTAAGAGAATTATATACTGATGTTGAGGTTTTTTCCCAGAAACTTAGAGGCTTTACACTTTTCTAACTTCTTTTTAATTGAAGACTACACACTGAAAAACAATTCAGCAGTACAGTGCACCCAGCTGATCAAATAGCAATTTTTATATCCCTTTATAAAGTAGGACATAAAAGAGAGGAAAATTCCTTCTAAATCTTGTCTTTGAACCCCTGTTCCTCAGGCTTTGCCTTTGTCTATGATCTCCTTGCTTAGAACTTTGAAAGACCACATATATTTAACTTTTTTTTTCCCAAGTAAACTACATTTAAACTGTTTTTAAAGCCTTTACAATTTTTTTTTACCCAAATTAAACCTGAATTAGAATTCTACCCATACTCCTATCATTTCTTTCCACCTTGCAGAAAATTCAAAACCATCAAGGCTCAAAACCTTTTACAATTTCAAGATGTACTCTCTTATGCATCTTGTGGGACAAAATCATAGTACTACTATTTTAGGCCACTACTACATTTTTACTTGTCTCCTAAATATCTTTCCTTCTCCTTTGATGAGATTTACAGCACCTTTGCCTCACTGCCAAGGGGTCAGAGTATCCCACAGAGCCAGGCCAATGGGACCCAGTCTCATATCATATTGGCATTGCCTGTGCTTTGAATATTTTTTTTCCATTCTCTCCATTTGCACAGTGCCAAGGCTACTTGACACAGACAAGATCCTCCCAGCCAAGAGGAAGTGGAGACAACTCTTTTCAGAGTCTGTTCCCACTAATTCATTCGCTGGTCAGGTTCCTCACAGAACAAAAGACATTTCCCATCACAAGGCAAATCAGGGACATGCCAGTCTCTAGCCAGTGGTAACATTAAAGATTGAAACCATTAAAAGTGGGGTTTTTTTCTCATCATTTGGTCTTTACCTCAAAACACCTACTTCTGATTAGGATGTCAAAAGCCAGTCCTTCCAGTACCTTCTACTGTAGGAAGTCTTTCTGCCAAGTCCATGATGATACATAATTTTCAGAGGTTGATTGTAGCGAAAATTATGGGCGCTCAGTACCTTTCGACACTTGTCCTTTTATTGGGAAGGGCAGAGGACTTTTTGCTATTAGCAGAAGAGACAAAATTCTAACTGTAAGTGAATTACAGAAAATTGTTATTCTTTTTCTACTCCTAGAGTTGTTATGGTTAGAGCTTTCTTCAAAAGTTAAGTGCCTAAAAGTCTGTAGGCAAAAGCCTAGTATGCCTTTGTTTTAACAAAGTCTTTCCTGAAGTTCATGGCTGTGAAAAAATGATGGCATTGTATAGCTCCAATATTTTTTTAACCCAGCACAACATTAGATGCCCATTAAACCATAAGCATGTGCCTAAGTGCTTTGCTGGATCTGGCCCATAAACAGACCCTTGAAATCAGGCTGGAGAAGGCCCCATAAACACAGGGTTGACTGACCAGAGTCTAAGCACCAAGAAATGTGGTATTTCCTGTGAATTTATCTATAATCAAGCTTAATCATATTAACATGAAGACTTTTTTTGGTCTCACACTGATTATATGAACACACTCAACACAAAACATAGTGGTGCACCCTGCACGACAGGCTCTGTCCTTTGAGGTTTACATGGTAGAATATTCCTTTATTACAGATTTAAACTAAATAAGGGCACCCTTCCACTGCAAAATTTTTTACATTTTTCCTTCTGAAAAGATAAAGCGTGGAAGAAAATGAGAAAACAGTTCCCTTGTCTGAAACAGAAGAAGAGCTGATAGAATGCTTCTGAGATGACAAACGTGATTACCATATTAATCACATTTAGCATAATATTATTATCTCACTTTGTCTACTTTACAAAAAAGTCTAAGCGAGAGACAGGGACGCTTCTCTTGGCAACATTAGAGCTTATCTCTATGATGTTACAGACTCAGAAGTCTGCCTATTGGCAGCAGGCTTCTTAAATTGGTCAGGAGGGCTACGAAAAGTAACCTAGGAGGATATAATTGAATTCTGATAGCAACGGGATATAACACAGAAGGAAAAATCATAACAAAGGAGACCCAGTATTCAGAGATCTTTCCCATATTATGGAGCAGAGATTAAACTAAACAACTTTACTGATGTTATTTTCAAGCAATGGAAATCAAGCTGATGTCCATATCTTTTATGAATAGTCATGAAATAGGAACACAAAAAAGCTAACTTTTTCTTCAAAGCACAATGAAATGAAAGATTGAAAAATAGCTATCTATTTTAACTGGAATAAGATTCACCCTTGACTTAATCTGTTGGTTTGGCTTTATGACATATCAAAACCAACTAAATATTCAAGAGCTTTAGCAACTTTAGTTGAAGAGCTTTAACAACTCTCCGTAAAGCCAACTTTTCATTTAAATATTAAAAAGAATTAAAAGAAAATTAAGTTAAAATTTCAACAAAATGGCAAGTATAGTAAGACAGTGTAATCTTAAGATACAAATTTGTGGCCACTTTAAGTACTTATGGAAAAGATAGCCCAGTTTATTTTAAGTTATTCAGAATATATTGGGTATTGTAAGGCCACTGTGCCTGCCTTGCTCTTGACAACATTATTTTTGAGATGCTTGACAACATCATGGTGACATCCATTTTGACTTCTCAAAGGTTTCCTTCCCTTTGGAAATTGCTGAACTAATGGATGTCCTGCAAAAAGTAAAGATGGAGTGAACCCCTCGCAGTCTGACCATAGCCACATATTTTCATGCTCTCCTATTAGGTGGGAAATACAAGTTTATATTTTGTCTGACAAGCAACATTTCATCAGCTATACTTTTTGTCCTCATTTTTTTCAGACTCTGCTGTAGAGGGCTCCTGCTCATTATGCAGGTGAATTAAAGTCCTTTATTCCCTCCGTGCACTGTACAGTGATCCAAACTTCCACACAGCCCTCCTACAAGTTGTTTCTACATAGTTTCTGATCCCTCCAAGTCCACAGAAGGAATCCAGAGGGCATGAATAGCAGTTAAGTTTGGTCCGCACACACTTAGACACAAAATATTAGTAAGGAGGATGTAAAGATTTACTCCCACCCAAGGAAGAGAAAAAGTATGATCAATCTGTATATAAAAGGTACGTGGGCTATAATCTAAACAAGCTGTTTTCTTCCACCGCTGCTAAGGAACAGAATAAGGGAGGAGAGGAGGAAGAGAGAGGTAAAAAGAAATTAGGGAAGTTTCAGTACAAGCGAGAAGTACTTGGATACCATTTTTACAGGCACAACGTACGGACTGTAATAAATCAAATAAATTATCAGTATATATAACTTGAGTCTGATCCTCCTGTTGACCAAATAATTTCCTCTCACAATAGGATAAAATTGCCCCACTTCATTGAAGTCTAAAGAAGATGGAATTATTTAATTGCTGTTGGAGAGGCTCCAGATCTTGACTAAATTGCAAAGAAAACGAAGTCTACTCTCTGCTTATGAGTGCATGTGCACGATATCAGTTACTGCACAGGGAAATAAGAACATGATTTTAAATGTTACTTTTGCAAGGGAGAGACCAGCCACCCCAGAGTCAATTTGTAATCACTAGTTGACTACAGCCAAGATGTGCTGACGATGTGGCTGATGAATTAAGAAAAACGAATGCTACCTTTTTTATAATAAGGAAGTCAAATTGATCTTGCATTACTAAGATGCATCCATTTTACTGGCTGGTAATCAGCATTTCATTAACACGGTGAAAAATCCATTACAATGGATGAAAACCCCATCAACAGATTTGCAGTCAGAGGATCTTTTTTCATTCCCCTAAGTCAGAGTAGTTGAGCCCACAGGAGTTTTCCTCTGGGGAGTTTAGTCTTTCTTAATGCCTTTCTGAATGCACTTTAGCTTCAGCCTGCTCTTTCAGTCTAGGTCTTTGAGCTGGTTTGGCAATGGCGTGTGAAGCACATTTTCTAGGATGTGTTGGGTTTGCGGAGGGGCCATTTTTTTGGTAGTGGGGGAAGGGCCACCTTGTGAGAGCGAAAAGCTCCCCTGGCTCCAAGGCGGAGACCCCTCAGCCCAGGCTGGGCCAATGACCACTTGAGAAACGCCTCTGCACATCCATATTGGTGAGGGGAAGGACTGCCCTGAAAAGAAGTATGTGTGGTACCTGGAGGAGACGCCACTGACCTGAACAAAAGACAATCGTCAGCCAAAACAAAGGACAGGCAGACACAGAAAGACCTTTGTTGCCAGAAGAAAAGACAGAAACCCACATCCAGTTCTACTGTATGGAGAAGGAGAAGACAAAGTCCCTTGCAGCCCATGGAGATTCTCTGCAATGGTGTAGCAGAGACACACTTGTAGGCCATGGAGGACTCGTTGGAGCAGAGAAGGTGAGCCTGAGGGTAGTTGTGAATGGAATTGTGACCCCAAGAGTCATTCGCTGCCAGAGCAGGGGTGGACCCCCAGAGCCGGGGGGGTGAGTCTGCAGCCCATGGATGTCCCCAGTGCCAGAGCTGAGCCCAAAGAGGTCCGTGACTCCATGGGAAGCTTGCTTTGGAATGTCTTGTTCCTGGACTTCCATGCCAGGAAGAGCAGCAGAGGTGAACTGACTGAACCCCCATTCCCTGTCCCCTGTGCCACTGTGGGGGGAAGGTAGAGAAATCACGAGGAAAGTGATTTGAGCCCAGGAAGAAGGGAAGGGTGGGTGAAGGTGCTGTAAGATGTAGTTGCTATGTCTCATTGCATTACTTAGATGAAATGGCAATGAATTAAATTGATTTTTCTTCCCCAAGTTTGAGTCTGTTTTGCCTGTGATCATAACTCATGAGTGAGCCATCCCTGTCCTTCATTCCTAATCCTGTGCCCCCTTTGTTGTGACTCCCATCCCATCACACAGGGTGGGGGGAGTGAATGCAGAACTGCATGGTCCCACTGTGGGTCAAACTACCACACATGTATACAACAGACATTTATTATATGACTGCTGCAATTATAGAAAGACTTTTTTAGTATTCCAGAACCCTTCCAGTCTTATACTTCTATAATTTTAGATGACCTACTAATTAATAGAAATAAAGCATCCTTAACCTGTAAGTAGTTAAGGTGTATGTGCTCATGTGATTTACCAGAGGAGTAGCTTTCATAGAGTTGACATGCAGTTAGATTGTAAAGGAAATGTTGTCTCACATTGTATATTACTATTTTACTTTCTTCTTCTGTATTGTTTTTCTTTTTTATTTGATTATTTCTTGAGCTGGTGCCAGGTACTGCTGCCATGATTACAGCTACACTGACATTTCCATTAAGAAGTTGCTTAGAATTTGACTTTTCTCATTTAAATTTTACTAGATTAGGGAATACATCTTCTTCTCATTCACAGTATTATTCTTTTCTTTGTATGTTCACACTTTACATTTTAGCTCTTTATGGTAGCTTGAGCCTGTCAAATTGTCTCATCTTTCATTTTCAAGTAATGACTTGTCATTCTCTTGTTTTGAAAAACCAACTAAAAATCACCTTCATTTAGAAAGCATTAATTATGA